>NC_069792.1:27075000-27185000 GCF_027406575.1 Nycticebus coucang | reverse complement strand
TGACTATCTAAAAAGGTGAGGGGGGGGGACTGAAAACCAGCATACCTATCTATCACAGACAGACTTTGTATAAATGCAGGGAAATAATGTAGACAGCTATAACAGGCTTGCCTCCACATCCAAGTTGTTTTTGAAATTGCTATGAGCATTCATAATAAATCTAAAATTCAGATCAGTAATCCTGATTCTTTTTCATTCCTGTTTTCTGAAAAAGTCTGTAATGTATATATATATATATATGTGTGTGTGTGTGTGTGTTCTAAAACCTCCTTTGCCCTAATAGAAATGTAAATGACTTTCATGTACAACAGCAGGAATAAAAGAAAAACACAAATAACTTGTAATTTAAAACATTTACCTTTTCTTTATCAGGCAGTCACTAGAAGGGGGAATGAGTGTGGGAGGGAGATCCACAAAGAAAGGAACCTTAAAATTAGAAATATTATAGCCACAGGCAACACAGAGCAAACTCTTCTCTGGTTTTCATTTTGCCAGTAAATCAGCTTACTACAAATCTTCCTTGTGCAAAAGCTCTCAGCAGGTATCTGGCCGGCCCTGATTAAGCACCAATCACAATTCTTCCCCACACTTCAGTCACCTCAATGGGCAACAGAACAGAAATTAATATTTACTGCAACCAGTCCTATCATCCTAGGGGACAATCACATTCGCTCAGGTTTTTTTCACTGCAATACGTAATGAACACCATTTCAAATACCATTTTGATGTTATCAATCCTGGTGAGTTGCCCATCTCTCAAATGCTGCCTCAATCAACATCTCCCCTGGCTTAACAAGTCATACACCAGCACTTCCAATGAAAATCCCTCCACTTTTTTTTTTTTTTAAGTTTAGTTTTTTATTGTTGTTGTGTTGTTTAGGTTTTTTTGCAAGCAGAAATCTTAGACCATAAGCGCTCTTTGTTGAGGACAAAATGCACTCAAGAAAAACCATATAGGTTTCTGGCAGCAGGGTAAAGTACCAGAGGACAGTTGGGGATACCTTGGTAAAAACGTGTGATCCCCTTCTGTGTATGTGCATGTGTGTGCCTGCAAACCTTAGCTACTGTCATAGTAGCTTGCTTACAGCTTAAGCTTCCCTGAGTCCCTGCAGATCTCTCGGTTTGCAGAATGATGGCACTGTACTCAACAGTTGAGTAGTCTTAAACTTTAGTGTTTATTTTCAGCCTATGACATAGGCACTGTCTTAATTTTATGAAACAGGCAAGCAACTTTCTTTCAAATCTTGAAATCGAAAGGACTGACAACTTCGAGGCCAATAATGCCTTAATTTAAAAGTATCAGCACTTTCACATATCCTGACAATTTCTGAAACAAGAGAGGGGATGTTGCTATATTAACACTGCATATACACTGCTTATGATAGACAAGTACGACCTCAGCCAAGATGCCCCTCCACCCCTACACTCTATTGCATAGTCTGAAGAGTGGCAAAGAGCTAAAAGAAACAAAGCAGATTCGCCAGTATCACTAACCATTTTAGAATTCCTTTTAAGAAGTTCTTATAGAAGGAAGGCATCCCTGAAGGTCACTAGCATAGTAAGTATGAAGAATAGCTTACTCTCTTTACTATAATCAAATCTAATCTTGTCAGCTAAATCAGAGAGGAAGTGATCAGTTTAGAATACATCAAAAGATCTGAGTAGATTGAAAACGAAATCAAAATTCGTTTTGGTATCTGAGATGGTTAAAATGACATTCTAATTGCTCACAAATCAAACATCACAAAGCTCAGTGTGTAATTTTAATCATTGATGAGCTCCAGGTTAATTATCCTCATGGCATGCGTGCAGCTTTCAAAACCCTCTGAAATAATCTGATAACCATAAGCATGAAAACCTAATAATTTTCTAATTAGTCCACCAGCATTAATGTTTACCTTTGCATTTACCAGTTCAGCACAATGTATACATACTGCAGGCAGCCAAGATGCCTAAAATATAATCCCTTGCTGAACTGAAAGAAATGAGGGAGGCAGAAAGAGTTCAGAGATTTGGAGTGAAAGCAAGGTGGTATATAAAACTAAATTAATGAAACTAAACTAAGTCCCAGAATGCAGGATGGTTTTCTCCTAATGGTTAGATAAGTTACTAGGCTCAATGCATATATCTGATATGTAAAAAAGATTTGTTTTACAGCTTTGTAGAAAAGTTTTTGAGTTATTTTTTATTATTATTTTAATTCCATTTTATCTTTGCCTTTATGGTAGTTCTCATCCCACAGATACACTTGCTAGAATCATTACACATATTCTAAATGTACCTCAAATGAATTAAATGTAACATGCAGTTAACAATCTTGGCCTGATGCTGAATGGGTACCGCAATGTTTATCTCAGTGTCTCTCTATACAAAGTAGAGCAAATCTCTTAATTTTACTTTAAAAAATTACTTTTTAAAAAAATTTGAAAAATTACTTTCAAAAAAATTAACATTATTGCTACATGAAAAAAAAATTACGAAAGCCACATTAAAAACATCCATTACAAGTCAAAGCAAGATGGTAGGATATATTTTGTTACAATACTCCCATATAATTTTACATAAAATCACCTATCAGCTTCTTATCAATAACCTACACATTAATCAGAAACTAAGTTAAATAAATAAGTCTTCTATACAATCAAACTTACATTTCATTCTAATACCAACAATAACAAAACTATCTAAATTGATCTTGCTAGTAATATATTATGTAATTTCAAAATTTTATTCTGTAGCTGTTGACTACAACCATAGCAATGTTTAGTAGTATATCACGATCGAATCACTTTAGTTTACTCAGTTAAAGTTATTTAGATCAGTAAGTACAGTGACACTGAATACGATGCTAAGTGATTTCACTGCCATCAATGTCAGACCAGGTCTTTCTTTTATCAATGTGACCCATTTAAGAAATTTACGATAAAGTTTTATAAGTGCCAGTAAAAGACCACAAAGAGACCACAAAGACAACTGTTTAACTTAAGCCACAGAATTCATTCCAAAATGACTGCATAACAAGTTCACTCACTATAAAAGTTGCTTCACCATTTAAGGTGATTTCTATTTAGTTTTCACCAATTTCTATTCTCTACTGCCAAACATTCTAATTTTTAAAAGCACTAAAGTCCTCAAGAAATCTCAAAGAGAAAGCCTAACATCATTTAACACTAAATTCATAGCAATACATACCTGCTGGTCTGATTAAAATATGTGTACACAGTTTTTGGTATTCTCAGTAATTCACAAGATCAGTGACTTTGATCACGTCAAATCCCTTTTTCAGCACTAATGGACAATATGCAGAAAAGAACTTTTATTACTCGCTCTGCCTTGCTTTCGTCTGCAGTCACTGCTGCCTAAACTCTGCTCTGCTAAATGACCAAACCCACCTACAAGGAGCCTGGCTAATGAAAGGGGTGCTTTCTGAACAATAGCAGAATTCCTTTGCAGAGTTCCCATTAGAGCCCAAAATCAGGGAGGCCGGTTTTTACCTCTGTTTTTGACTCGAGATTGTCCCAGCCCTTCTCTACGGTCCAGTGAGACAGTGTTTGTGAAATGATTAAAAAGAAAGTGATCTGATCAAGAGGCCAGAATAATGGGAAAGGAATGCTAGGTTAGCCACTCTGCTAAGTGCTGGGAAAGAAGACCAATGGGCTCCCTTAGCCTATTGTTTTTATTCTCGTTTGCTCTTGAGCCATCTTCCTAACATTTTGAGTCTTTATTTCCTCCATTTTAAACAGGGTAAAAGTTGTCCACTTACAAGAGAATTTGGTAACAAGTTACAAGTCAAACAAAAAAATAGAAAATAAATAAAAATCCTTGAATTATATCAAGTTTCCAAAAGGTCATCACTGTCTCTGCTGTGGCCTTTTCCCCATTCCAAATCCTCTATCAATATGTCATAGTGAGTTAGGCAAAGACAAAAGAGAGGCACAGTGTGAAAACGGCACATATATCTAATCCTGACAAAGCAATGAATAGACCTTCACAAGTATAATTATACTTGTTTATTTGTTGCCACGTACAGAGAACTGATGAAAAAAATCCATCAAAGTGGTATTATGCAGACACCAAGAGCTTCTTTTCTTTGGTTGCTAAAGCCACATTGAGGCTTAAATTCCTTATTGTTAAATTCAGAAGAAAGAAAAAAAAAAAGATTTTTGGCTGGACTTTTTTTTTTGTATCAGTTGCTGACAGATCTTTTGTGTACAAGCCTGTAGTAGTTCACACCACTACCTCATTTTTACCCATGTTGGAATTCATAATTACATATCACTGTACAGAAGCTTTTTAAAGGGTGTGGTTGCTAACCACGAGAAGTAGTAGTGGCATTGCCCTTTCTTCACACAGTCTCCTTTTGATTTATCAAAACACAGGTAGAGTGCCTGCGTGAAGCACCAGTTACGTCACGATGCTTGGAGCTCAGCATTTTAAGTGGAGGCCAGTGTTGTTAAGTTACCTTTCTCTGCAATCTGCTTATTTTAGTGTATGTGGAGTATTTCATAAAGGATTGCCTAACTTCTTCCCCATTGCAGTTTTAAAAAGGTTAGCGAGAAGGAAGGCCAATACAAGGATCTAAAAGGATTGAAAATATTAGGTAAAAGGTTTCAAACCCAACTGTTAAGAAGCCATCATGTTCCAATAGACACTAAATCAAGTAATTTAACAAAAGCACATTTTTAGAGGTGGGGCAGGGGGAGCCAAAATAGCTTTTTCTTTTTTTTTTCTTACAGGATAGAAATATATCAAAGTAAATGTAATCTGCATAGTTAATGTTTGTGAGCTTTACAATTTAAAACAGAAAAGCTGTAATTTTTCTTTGCTGGCAATCTGGAAACACTCTGGAGTTAATTACAGCTGATTCGGAGTGAACCACACAAACAAAGACCAGTCTATGTCCAGACAATTATACTGCATTAACCAGCTTAGAGCTTCCCGCTGATGTTTCAGGCCTCTTCTGTTACACCCTTCTACCTTCCCAGCACGAGAGAAAATGCTTCTGCAAGAAGGAATTAATGAAGAGAACTGCAAAAGAATGTGTGACGACCTCTCCTGACACGGCAAAAACTTTCCACCCATGTCACGACAAAGGGGAGAAGGTAATTAAGATTGAATAGAAGGATGTAACCAAATACAGTCAGCATTTAAAACAGGCACAGTTCTAAAGAGGGAAAGTTTACAAAGACAAACATGAGTGTGTGAGTCAACCAAGTCGTTTTTCCGTTTTCCTCATTTTTTTTTTCATTAAAATCTAAATTAGCTCTTCAATGAAGATTCGTGTCCTTCTCTATAAATGGGACCCTTGGGATTGATGCGTAGTATTCTCCCTCCCAGTCTTCCTTTCTCTTTCTCTTCTTCTCTTCCCACCCTCATTTTCCCTCGTGCTCCCTCACATCACTAAATCTGCAGGGTCTTTATATGACAATCGCATAGTATTAAATATACGTGTTCCAGAACCATAAGGAAAGGTACGCTTTGTCCATAAACCCAACAGTCCTTAATTTGAATAACTGTGGGAAATGGGAATTTTACCCAATTTTCTTCACAACTTTCATCAAACTCCAGCTACCTTTCTTTACAGAGGAATCAATAATCTCTCCTTAATCAAATTACACTATTACATGACTCATTTTACTTGTTTGCTTCAGGAAAATTTTATAATCAGTGTACAGAGTGGACCCAATACATTAGGTGTCTTTTGTAAACAAACTTTGAGACTTTTAACCAATCTAGTTGATTTCTAATTTTCTTATGCATTCTAATTGTAACAGAATAGTTTGCATTGGTGAGAGACAAGGACATGAACTGTAATTATATTCAGTGCTTCTTCTGAGTCTTTCTTTGATACTGTTTTGCTAGTATTCCAGCTGACATTGGGGCTATGCGGTGATTGCTTCATTAAAGGGTAAGGATGTCCTAATCAGCTAAAGTATTACTAGAAAGCTGTTGTTTGCCAATACTGTGAGAAGATACTGCCTTTTTTTTTTTCTTTCCTTAAAAAAGAAAAGGGTATGTCCACAGGCCAGGAACCCAGCCCCCAGCCATACTTAGGTATGAATCATCTTCCCTTTGTCTCATCTATGCAAAGTAGACTTAGAATTAAATAACTAAAATGAGCTTTTAAATGTTTCTTCCCTAAATAAATATTAACCTATAAACCAGTCAGGTATTATATAAAAATACATATAAACATAATCTCTGAAAACATAAAAAAGTTGCGTAAATTATACTCAATTTTATATGCATCTCAATAACCAACAGAATCATTTTCCCTTCCCATCTCCCTCAATCCCTACCACATTTTAAAGTTCAAGTAAATAACAATGCTAAATAGGAAGCTTTAAATTGGCAGCCTTTAGTATTTCTTGGACAAGCATGGACTGCATCAATCATTTTGGAGAATTTACATATCATAGTTGCCATATTTTTCATATGTTTATATTTCACGTCTTTAAAATATAACTGACTAATCTCTCTGGTATACATACCATCTAAGAGGGTTTAGTGATTAGACTTTAAATCATCACACAGGAACATTTTAAAAATTGCTCCAAATTAGTTTTATTAAATTATATATAACTATAAAATATTTGGCTTCAAAAAGAAAATATACCAGGCTAGCAAAAACTATTACACAGACATACTGATCTCACCTACAATGTAATAACAATATAGTCTAATATATATTTGTATCCTTCTTTGTCTATTCATACATAAAATTAATTACTGAACTACTGACAGCTGAATATTTCAAAAGGAAAACAATTATATAATTATTTGCATTTCATGAGTCCCACCTATCTGATCTGGTAACCCATAGCATAGTAAGTGTAATAGTGTGAGTGAATTTTTTATTTTAATAAAGTTATAAGCATAATTCTTTTAACCACTACCAAATGTCTCTTTCTATATTAATACAATACTTTTAGAGTCTACCAAATACAAGTCTCTTTTAACATACCCTGTAAATATTTTAAATCACTTTATATTTAAAACCACATTAGAACTAGCATAATAGAGAACGTTAAGTGGAATGCTAAGTTTTCTTCTGGATGAAATGTTGGCAAATTTATGTTAGATTACTAAGATTAGTTGGTTATTTTATTTCTATTATGAAGAGCCTTTTGTTTGTAGTTTTTTCTATTTGGATTTTGTTTTTTGGGTTTTTTTTTTTTGGGGGGGGGGTTTGGTCTGAAAGTTAACTACTGCCCATCAGTGAAGTGAGCAATTCAGTAATTAACTTTTGTGTTTTAAATGTATGAACTTTAATTAGATTTCATTATAAACAAACAAACGTCAACCATAATTATAAACTCCTTGGTTTACCCACATTTTATCCCTTTTCAAACAAACTTGATGTCAGACAAATTAAAATCAAGCAGCCAGCAATTTTGAGTTGAATTTTACATGATCTGCTGGTAACCTGATTACTTTAACTTCAATATCATTACAGGAAAAGTATTTCAGGAAAAATAATTACAAGAATTCCAACAGGAGACAAGCTTAATTGTATTGATTCAAAAGATGCATGTTCAGAGGAACCATGTTGAAGGAATAATGTTATCTCAAATCTACAGTTTCTATTAAAATGAAATTGTCCAGCATGAAAGAAGCAATTTAAGATTTGTGTCTGCAGAACTAGAGATACTAAACTAACTAAATAATTATCTGGGCCCAATTATCTTATACTTTGAGTACCAAAATATCAGTGTGGAGCAACTATAAGCCATGAGGTTTGCAGGTTTATTTACTGACTGGTGTATCTATTAGGACCAAGAACAAGTGGAGCTGTCAGGACATAATGAAGGTAAATGATTAGTTAGCACCAAGCTTGAACTCTTCTTCAATGCAATAAGAGTTAATTAAAGTTTACCATCAAACATCAACCAAAGCGGGATGTTGATCAGGTTTCAGCATTAAGTGCAAACAGACAATACTTGGCAGCAATTAGTGCAGCTATCAAATGACATGCAATGATAATTATACATTTAAAACAGCTAAAGAGCTGGGGGAAAAACTAATCAGCCTCTTTGACGACAAATACTCAAAGGGCAGGAAACAGGTATCAGATTATTTTACTTTAACACTGTAAATCAATAGAATTAAACAAGAAAGGCTTGTATGAGTAGATTATCTGAAAAAGAACAGTTAACTGGACCCAAAATGAAATAAATCTGCTAGTAGTGGTCTATCAAAGATAAGAACTTCAGTAGCTAAAGAAAATAAGTTACTTTTCAATTAAAGTTTCAGAAGGAAGTCTGTGTAAAGAAAGTTTAGCATCTAGGTTTTGTGGAAATTCCACAAGGCAACAAGTATTTCACCAAAATCATTGTTATTTAAATTTAAGTCTTAACTTCCAACAACACTGTCAAAAATACTTTAGCCCTGAATGTTATCTTTGTGTACTCAAGTATTATTTTCCTGAAAATGTTTTCAAGTGAAGGTAAGGTTGAAGTTCTAATGCAGATAAATTCAAAACAGAAGCCATAGATATACGTTTAGTGTGCATTATGCAGGTCTTCCTGTGATGTCATTTAAACCTGGAACTCCAATTTTGATATCAAAGAACCCGCATACAACCTATCCCTTAAAATAACTTTAATAAATTACCTCATTCTTTTTCTTAGTCTCTTGCCTGTAGCTTGGACAATGTCTCCAGAATTGTGCCCATCCTCATGACTACCTCCCTATTTTCCCAACTAATTCTGTTATGCTAAGGATTTATACACAGAGTTGGCTAATCCCAATATTTCCCGGGAGCTAAATCTAAGCCATGGCCAACTCCCAGCACAAAAATGTCTCTCTCCAAAAGCCCTTTCGCCCCCTTCAGCACTCATACACTCATTGGTCCTGACATTTTCTTTTGAGCCATGACAAATGAGCTGATGACTCTGATGTGATTGCATGGGAGAAAGGCTTTATCTAAAGATATATCATTAACTCTCATCACCATCTCCTAATATGGTTCTTCAGGGTGCATGTAATATGTTGTGAAAATTTGAGGAAGTTTTTTTGTGTTCAATAGATGCATTGTAAGTAGTAACAAACCAACTTCATCAAAAGAGAAAAGAGAAGCTGGAGTGGATGAGATGATTGGGGTAGGGCATGGGGGGGGTGGGAAAGACAAGCATCAACTAAATGTTGCTCTGGGGATTTAAGTAACTCGCCTCAACCTCTGCCCCAGTGAAACCCAGCCAGCTGACTGCTTCTTAAAGGTCTCTTCTCCTCAACACTGGTGGCTGGAACAGAGCATAATTTGCGAAAGTGACACAAATGAGGCTTCATAGATAAACACAACTAATCAATCAGCAAGCCAGCACCTTTCTTTGTTTTTACTTGGACCAGCGCGGTACCTATTTTATTCTCCAGTCTAACCCTCAATGTCCTATGTTATTAAATCTCCATACATTCAGTTTCAAAACCAGGTCTATTTTGATGTTTTTGTATTTTTTGTAGGAAGAAGCAGTATTTTCCCAACTATTATTAAATGTTAAACTCTTCAAGCTCTTTGAAAAGGGAAGCCGTTCCATTACCATAAATACCAAAACCTTTAGGTTCATTTGGAACCCAAGTTCCAGTTACGAAGTTCTTGTTATATACACTATGAAGTTTACAGAGTAGATACTTGTTATAAGCTCTTCTCTCAATTCATCTCAGGACACAGCCAATCAGAGGCAACTCTAGCATAACAGACCTCTAGAAAGCAGGTCAGGCTTTGAGGTAAAGTGCTATTCACTCTTGGACCATGCAAGGAGCTCTTTATTCCTGTTCTTATTGGCATCAGTCCCCCTTACTAGAGCAAGAACAAAGCCAAGTGCTCGTGTGAGGTTTATGAATAAATCAGAGGTGAGCCACTTTAAGTGCTGCCCATGATTTCCTTGTTGACAGTGAGCACTTAAACAGGCTTCTATGACCAGCAACTTCTGGCAAACTATAATGATTCCTAATCTGCACCCTGCTTCACTTCAAGAACTAAATGACCCACACCATTTCTCCTGCAAGTTTTCACCTTTCAGACAATTTTTTTGTCCTATCTCTAACAGCTTACCTTAACAATACCAGAGCAGTCAGCCTGTCCTTACAGTTATCATAGGACTTGTAATAATTAAGAAACTTCATTTGCTGGGAAAAATCCCACAAATCAAAAAATCTCCAGCATAACAAATTATTCTCACACTATAAAATTTGGGGCTATAAGCTGAGGAGGACACACGCGTGTGCACACACATGGTCTCACCACCTGCCCTCGGTAGTTACGTTGCCCAGGAGCTTCAGTTTCCTTATTGGTTAAACAATACTAGACGCCTTTCAACTGCAGCAATCTGTGGTTCTAAAATAAAACCCTATTTAGATTGCACTGGAAGATAGTGATAGTTTTCTCTTTAAAATTTTCCGAGATAAGTCCAGCTGTTTTAAGGTAGTGTAGTTCTTTTCAGTACCTAAATTTCAAGAAGAGAGAGATTCAAGTAGCATAGTAAACTAAAATTTTCTATTTATGTTTTTAATTATCATTCATTTATTCATTCATTCCATAGATATTTATTGAGCACAGAGGCCTTGCCAATAGTATGTCTGTGGACACAGTGTATAAGCAGATGTGAGTGTGGCCCTCATGGAGCCTGAGGATACCCTTCAGCAAGCATCATAAAAAATGTTCAGATGTTGATTGTTTTCTTAGAATGAAGAGTATCCTCATCCTGATCAGCAGTTAAAAAATGCTTAGTGTCGGCGGCACCTGTGGCTCAGTGGATAGGGCGCCAGCTGCATATACTGAGGGTGGCGGATTCGAAGCCAGCCCTGGCCAACTAAAACAGCAGTGGCAACTGCAACAAAAAAAATAGCCAGGCATTGTGATGAGCGCCTGTAGTCCCAGCTGCTCAGGAGGTTGAGGCAAGAGAATCCCTTAAGCCTAAGAGTTAGAGGTGGCTGTGAGCTGTGATGCCACAGCACCCTACTGAGGGCAACAGAGTGAGACTCTGTCTTAAAAAAAAAAAAAAAAATGCTTAGCACCAAACATATTTGTTGCAAGTGAACTGTCAAGTCCAAGGCCTCCTACAAATGACTAGAACATAGGTCAGGCACACTTCTAATTTTAAAAAACACTTGTAGTTAAATTTCCCATGATAATATAAATTCGAATTTTAAGTATGTATATTACATGTATTATGAGATTATTAAAAATAAAAAGATAACAAAAGACAGATTCTGTCAAATATATATATATACTCCTAGATAGTCAAAATTATGTATTTATATATTAATTAACTTTTATTCTGAATTTTAACATCTTTGAACAAGGATAATTCTCCAATGAATAATGTGTTATTATAAAAAGATAAAGGACTGTGACCTCCTCCAAAAGGTAACCCAGGTTGAAACTTACAGCTTGGCTATAAAACATCCTGAGAAAATTTAAGGGCTCTATAACATTATTTGATTATTAATAGTTGGCTCTCTTATCTAGAATAAATTTTGGTCAACACAGTATCATGCAATATACTCCTTGAACAAAATCTCATAATATTAATACCAAGTATATAGAAATGTGTTTCTACTACATCTCATCTAGTATTGGAAAATCTTCCAATTCAAAGGCTTTCAACAAGACTGGGTCATTTTCAAGACAGAAATAAGCACTGTGGTCCTTTCTATTATTGCATTTAATGGAAAATATGGAATATTGTTCATCAAGGTCTGACTTATTTAAAAACTAGTTATGTCCTAATTTGCTTCTTTAAAAAATGAAGACCTGGGCAGCCTGTGGCTCAGTGAGTAGGGCGCTGGCCCCATATACTGAGGGTGGCAGGTTCAAACATGGCCCCAGCCAAACTGCAACAAAAAAATAGCCGAGTATTGTGGTGGGCACCTGTGGTCCCGGCTACTCGGGAGGTTGAGGCAAGAGACTCACTCGCCTAGGCCCAAGAGCTGGAGGTTGCTGTGAGCTCTGACTCCAGGGCACTCTACCCAGGGCAAAAAAGTGAGACTCTGTCTCTAAAATAAATAAATAAAATAAAATAAAATAAAATAATAAAATATGAAGACCCAGGAACACATTAACTATCTAGAAGCCCCTCAGAAACAAACCAACTTGTGATGATGGACTGGCGGGTACTGATGTGGAAGACGACCCACCTGTCAACCTAGATATCATCAAGGTTGAGAAAATGTGAGAAAACAGATACTACACCTTTTCCTCACCTCTTAGTCATATCCATTGCCTAATTCTTATATCCTCCCCTGGTGAAAGAAAGGGTCAATGCTACTCAAAATATCTATGTAGATTTCCTGTATTAGAGGCTCTTTAGCTGAGCATTACATTAAATCCTGCATTGAGAAAAAGAACCAAAAGAGAATATAGGTATTAGATATCTAACACATTCATTTATTTAATGTTCACTTTGGCCACATGTAATCTCTACAGCAACTCTGACATACAGACGAGACAACTGAAGCTCATAAAGATTAAATAACTTGGATAAGGTCACTCATGATAGGGATTTAATCCAACTGCCTTATAGATCTTGTAAGATTCCTATTGAGCACTGGATTGCCAAAAGAAATAGATTTTCAAATGCCTAAAATGGAAGATAAAATAAACAAACTCACTGAAAGAGTAAAAAGAAACCAAAGTGAACAGGATCAATAATAACGTGAAGCCTTAACTAAGTATCACCCTTCCAGGTACGCTCTGCTTCCTGTAAAGCATCACACAGTTGTCTTCATTTACTTTCCTTACACAGAATGGAAACCTTGTTCACACCATGTTCATGATTATTAAAAATACATTCTAAGTCACTGAGATCATCAGTATTTTTATGAATCATAGACTCTTCTTGGCCACTTACAGCACCTTAGAGTCTAACCGTCCTACTTAATGCAAACATATGATTAACGGGCCAGCAGTAAGAAGCCAACCAGATTCCACTTCGCTGCTTGCAGTAGCAGGGAACTCACTCTCTCAGATGTACCATTATCGTATTATTATTGCACATTTCCCTTCTCTTCTCTTTACCATTTCCACAGCCTTCACATTCATTCACGCAACAAACCCTTTTCCTAATAGGCAATATAGTTGAGTTACCAAAGGTCCTACAGTTAGAACATCTTAACATTCTCTTACCTCGCTGACTAACTCATTGATAAGTTCTGAATTCAGTATCTCATCTTTTAAAAGGAGCTAGTTGAACTGAATGACTCTAAGGCAGCTCCCAGGCACTAGCATTTTGATAGTTTCTAATAGGTGCCTACTTCCCTACCCACTCTTTTCTGCTGAGATTATGTTAGCCTATTTTTAGATAGCAAAACAAATTTAGTCTACAGAGGGAAAATTTCACAGGCTGCCACAAATGAATGCATCTGAAGAGGAAAGAGAGGCACTAACATAGGAGAGGATCGAAGTAGATGTGTGTGTGTGTGTGTGTGTGTGTCTGTATATACACTCCTAGTAAACACAAACATTAAGGAGGATGACGCACAGTTGTAGCTGCTAAACCAAAAGAGACGGTTCATTCTCATTCTCCATTAGAGACCTCAGGAACTCAAGTACTCATATTGACTGCATTATTCATAAACGTATGTTTTTTAAAAAGTACTAAGAACTATATTTTGGAATATCCATGTTAGTAAAGTATTTCAGGCTTAACGAAGGTACTTAGCGAAATATCATAACAATGATTGGGCTTTATCAACTTGTTCTTCCATGCAAATTTTAAGATTCTCCAAAACCTTCCCTTTTATAAAGAATTGTGCTTTGTTTTTAACAAGACAAACAGGTGGCTTCTATTTTTCTGTATTTTAACACTACTAAAGCTATAGGTTTCTTCTTTACAATGAAGGAAGAGAATTTTATGGACAGAGATAAAATGCACATTTTAGCTCCAAAGTCAATTTTTCCTGATTAAAATGATTTAAATCTGAGTAAATATTTTCATAATGCTTTCTGTTTTTATAGCTAGAACACACTAGCTATAAAAGTGTGTTCACACCATCCTATAAAGCTTGTCATTAGAGGTACATGCTATAATATGTACCATTCAGGAACTATCACCTGTTGTATCTTCAGGACAGGCCAACATTAGAAATGATCTATAATCTGAATACATGATGCTGATGTGTGAGCCCCTGACCTAGATGACCAAGGTACTCACAACTTGTCTTAAACCATCAGGGCATAATCAAGTCGGTCTCCCCAAATTCTTAAACTTTATTTGTTTATTTCTTCAAATAACATTAACATTAAAGAAGAATAAACATTCTTCTGGAATGTTAAAGTGGCCAAGAAGAAACCTGTTTATTAAATATGACTTTAGTGTTAACACTATTTTTTATCTTGAGCGCATATATTCAAAAAATGCCTCAAAGTAGCAAAGAGTTTACTTCATTCACAAATCTTTAAAAGAGTAGCAGAGTAGAGAACAGTCATTCCTGGGCTAAGGATTGTATGTCAAACGTGAAACCATATCAAACTTTCAAGGCAACTTATGAACCTCTGAAACTAGGGAATTAACAGAACATCAAATCCAGCAAGATCACAAGGGGCACAATCCTTATGCAAGAAAATAATGCCATTGAGCCCTCATTAAAAGCCCATTTCATCCTTCGCCATCAAAGACTACGAGTGCACTAAGATCTTGGTTATATCATCAGGGGTAACTAAAACAAGTGCCAAGAGAAATTATGCACTTTTAGTTCTCACATGTGTCCATCTGTTCACATATAAACATATATTCCGCTCTCTGTCTGATTCCTAAAATCTTGATATCAGAATACCCTGGGCTTTTGCCCATTTCCTAAGAATGCAGACATCACATAAGCTACTATTAACCCATGTGTGATCCACTTCCATGATGGCTGGAAAACTGCCAGTTGCAACACATGGTGCCTGGTTAACAATGTCTTAAAATATAAATGAATTTATTTTTTAAATTAACACATTTTCTTATGGAAATACCTTAATAAGCCCTTCTGCATGTAAAAGAATAGCCTCCATGTGTATTTTTTTTGTTCTTTTAAGACTTTTTTCAAGCCTATCATAAAGTCAACCATAAAAGTATTTGAAACAATCCAGAATTTCTTGACAAATTTTAAAAAGGACTCTAGTAAAGAATTTTGGTAACTATATAACAAAGATCAAACAGTTTTCCTTTACAATATGCTATGCTCAAGAGGCAACCCTTACACTCTAATTTATGCGAAAACACTTGTGATTTACCAAGTTTCCATTTAACCATCTTAATAGTACCTCAGCAAAAGAACTGCCAAAATGATGATGCAAATGGACCCTCTACAGTCTAACAACAAACAAGTTAGATTAATCTGTGGTGCAGTCTTTTAGCCCCTCTGCAGGGCAACTGTCAGTGGGTCATTTGTAGCAACCTGAAACTAGAAAGAATTCATTTAAAATGTATACATATAAATAATTATCTGCACTGCATTTCATTTACCTATATACAAAAGAACCAATTCCCACTTCTGAAAGAGTCAACACTCATGGTATTTTAACTGCCCTAATTATTGTTGAAGAAACATCATTAAGAGCCCTGATCACATTGTCAAGTGATAACCAGTTACAGCCCTAACTAGTGACAAGAGAAAACCCCACTATAAATATTTCCAATGAACATATACTACTAAGACATTTTTAAAAGACTTATCTTTAAATGAAACATGCAAAACACCTAGAAAGCAACATGAAGATTGCATTCAGAATTTTATGAATTAAATGCTAAGAAAATAATTCTGGATCCACTTTTACTATTCCTTCCCAGCTACAAAAGCTGATGGGCCACTTAAATCACTTAGCATTGCCAACAATTAGAATACACAACTCTTTCTCAAGTATTGTGTTCCACCGATTGAGACAGCTATTTATAATTGATAGGGGAAAACACACACACACACTATATATATATATATATATATATATATTCCATCATTAACTGAATTAAATATCCATGCCATACTTTTGGCCTCTCACAAAATAACTGTTTCTGCCAACAAAGTCCTGGGAATTCTTGATACCCATTAGTCAATATTTGGCTACCCTGACATGTCTGAAAATTCTTCTACATGCAAACCTCTGTTGATTATGCTCTACCTGAACTACTGTCATACACATTACTTCCCAGTGATGATGAAAACTCTGGCATCTTATAAAGTTGCTGAAATCTGAGCCCCTGCTTGTTTTCTCAAGTCTTGGACAAACATAACTTTAGAGAGAGCAGAGCATAGACAGAAAGAAAGAGAAGCAGCATTTTCATCTTCCTTTCATCTTAGTCATTCAGTCAGCCATTCAGTGCCCTATTCAACAGAACTTTCATTATGCAAAAAAATGCTAATCCTTTTCCGATGCTTTCACACTTGTATAAACCCCCATTCCTTCAACTGAAAAGCAATTATATCAGTTTACCTTTCTGTCAAAAACAGGATTAATATTCCAATAACAGAATCTCTTTTCTTTTCCTATCTTTTTGCTTTAGGAAACTAGAGATTATTAGTAGAGGCATTCTTAGAACAAGAATGCATTATTTTAAATATGATTATGTTAGCCAATGGGTAGAAAATGGTGAATAAGAATATGAAGAAAAAGTCCTTCAGTTCCTGCAGAAACTCTTTTCTCTGACAGAACTGACCTTCCTTTTATAGATGTGCAAAGAGAAAGAGACTTACTCTGGTCTATTAATCAGAAACAAATTATGAAAGAATGTAGCTGGACTGGTTGACACTATCCCGTCTTGGGAGACTCAGTAACAGCTAGTAACAATGTCCTCTTCATGGGTAATGAACAGCCATGACAAATGGGGCAGAGAAACTATTTATTTGCATATGCAAATTTTCACACAAGGGAAACATGTACAAACAAGTGTCATTGTAAGGTGGATTAGGCAAACAACCTGTCTTTTTAGGACATTCTGCAGCCCAGAACATTAGTCAGCACAATTAAACCAGTCTCCATGGAGACTAATGAAATTTCACCATGCTATGAGTTAAATTAGATAGCTAGTTATGTGTTTCCACAATCCAACTTGAAATCCATTATTGTTTCAGAACAATACAGCAATTGTGCCTAGCTGATCTTTGCCAGCTCAACAAGCTCCTAAGTTGACAATTTGCATATGTTAATATAATTAAGCACTAATTACATGAAACTTGTACATAGTCACATGCACTTTCCCTGGGCGCTTCTCAGTTTGAACCTTGGCCAAGTCTTTAATCCTTAGAATGGTCTTGGGGCTGGGGGGCACACTCTTCCTGTGGGTACAGCCCAGTAGGCAGACACAGAAAGACTCCTCATTTATAAACACAAAGCCTAACCTGCTTCTCATATTTCCAGCAACAATGACAGAAAATATTTTGTAGTAGTGCTAGGGACCTGAGTTAAAGAAAACGATGAGGGAGGATGAATTAGTCTTTAAAGATTCATAAGGAGTATCTTTTCAAGGGAAAGCAGTAACGTTCATTTTGAGAAAATGTTAAGAAAACTCTATTCTCTCTGACACTGTCGAACTTTAGCAGATGAAAATGGTTTGACAACAGCAAAAATTGCAAGTAGGAGAGGGAAAAGGAGTCAGCATCTAATGAGCTTTACATAAATATATGCAGAGGCAATTAAGCAATGTTAATTACTATGATAGCAGTTAATTGAATATAATTAGATATTTTAAGCCACTGAATAAAGCATAGTTAAGATTAATTTTATTGAGATTAATTGTAAATAAGGATAGATTAACTCCGTGTTTTGACAGGCATAAAAAGTAGTTCTGCAAATTAAGCAGGATCATGGCCACCAGTCCAAAAATCATATATTATTTTAATGTCACACCTCAGAATCATCTCTTCAATAAACATGACTTTTCAAACCCAAACAGACAGGAATCTTGAAGAAAAACAAACAGCTTGCAGAGATTAAAGAGCCTTTTGTCCTTTTTCATGTGCATTTCTTTTAACAGACTAAATTAAGCGAGTCTGGTGTACGTTTTTTAGGAAGGAACATTTCACACTGAATGGAAAAAATGTTCTATCACATATGAAATTCGTGCAGCTGTGCGGAACTTGGTCCAGATGGTTTAAGACTATAAAACACTACCAAATGATAGACAGTAGGCCTTCCCAAGATTATGTGATAAAGTCCCAATCTTTTATTTTGATCCCTCCATTTCTGCTTTGTATTAATTCCAATCAAATCACATATTTTCTTTTATAATTGAGTTTCCCTCAGAGGGTATTAAGAAACATTGTACCTACTAAGTGCTAGAAACAAAATGTCAGAAAAATTGAAGAAGGCCTCATTTGACAGATAACAGCTAAGTCATTCAGCCACAAAAAGCAATAAGAACTATACCAACAATGTATGCAAATGACACCACTTGACTATTACTCTCACAAACAATGGTTTCTAAAAATACTTCTTAGGAAAATATTAGTAAATGGAAATCCTCCCCCCCCCCAATCCTTTCACACAAGCTAATTCATGCATAATCTT
Source organism: Nycticebus coucang (assembly GCF_027406575.1). Taxonomy (NCBI): domain Eukaryota; kingdom Metazoa; phylum Chordata; class Mammalia; order Primates; family Lorisidae; genus Nycticebus; species Nycticebus coucang. The sequence continues at coordinate 27,166,516 of NC_069792.1, read as the reverse complement.
TAAGAAAATTAACACAGTCCTCAAGAACGCTGAACAAATTACTAATAAGAAAGGAGCTTCAATTGATTTTGAAATAAATCAATAGGTGATTAACATAATATTTTTAAAGCAGGGGAATGTATATGTATATTAGCTAAACATATATATTATATTTTCAATACCTTTTAGCTCTTAATCAAACAAGGGCTTTACACCATTGAGCCTCGTTCTACACAACCTCACAACTTCTTTAGGATGCCTTTAGTCTTTTTAACAAAAATCCTAAAATGGTCTGTGAAACAAGACTACCACAAGTCATTCTACAGTGAAAGATTTTAAATCATCCAGCCTCTTCTAATAGACTTGAGACTTATTGAGGTAGAAACCATAAAAAATGAAGAAGGGAAATTTAATCCCTGAAATATTGATTTGCACATTAATATCATATAGGCAGAGGGCAATTTGGCTTCGTGGAAATGACACATTGTCGACCCTTGGTGAAGTCAGAGCCAATCTAACTGCTGAACATGTCTGAATCTCAAGAGTTATTAAGGGCTTCCCTTCTTGCCTTTATGACTTTTCTTCAGCCTACCAATGCAATCTTAAATGTATTATCTTTAAGAAATAATTGTAAAACCTCAGGGGTTTTCCAGTTAATGGAAGGGAGGCCAAACCACATCAGATTCTGAAATGCAACATTAAACCCTTGCAATCAACAAAACCACCTCAATTCTCATCCATCCAGTGCTGGATCTAATATTGTTATTAGAGATAATCAAATTTCATTGTGTAAATTTAGGCTCATGGTCAGAATGGAAGCAGTAAATTCTGCAATATTAAACAGTGATTTTCTCAGCTTCCTTTATGTTTTCCTTTGCTGGTACAGCATCTTTTAAAATAATCCAACTAGCTCAAAATTAATGAACAGATTTGGGCTCATCTGCTAAAATCTGTGAAAGATTACAAAAGAGCTGAACATGTTAGGCTCATTTTTAACTTTAAGTGGCAACTTTCACTTCACAGATCCAGAGCCCACTATCCTGTCTAACCCCACAGTTGGTGCTATTGCTTTAACTTACACAGCTGGTTTACCTGACCTTTCTTTGTTCCTGGGGTACATTTTCCTTTTCAGATTTATGGTATCTCCCCCATATTTCATTGAACCCTATCTTCATTACCATAAACATGAAAACACTTGAATATGAGTTTACTTTTTTAAACCCAAAAGTAACCAGCTATTGAATAAATACTTTCCCCAGTGATGCTTTTCCTAGTTTATTCCATAAAGGTTAAAACCATTTTAAAAAATAACTGTATAAACCTTATGATCCCCACACTGAAGCCAGGTGCAAGAGGTTAAAACAGCTGGCTAGCCATCTTTTATTTTTGTGTGCCTTCCTGCTGATTGAAACCACAAACCTTGAAAACTATCGAATATTCCCTTAAGGATTTTTTTTTTTTTAAGATGAGGAAGGAAAAAAGAAAATCTTCATTCTCTTTAATATGCTCCTCAGTGGAGGAGAAATACTCCCAAACACAGTCACAGAGGTAGTGAAATAATTCCGAACATCTCCTTTCTGTTTTATTTAAACCATCCCTTTTAACAATTTCTCTATACAATTGTATTTATTCTTCAGTTAGAAAAGAGGAAAGAGAAAAGGAAAGAAAGAAAGAAAAGAAAAAAGAAAGTCTGAGCTTGCTCTGTCAGTTTTGCCAGTAAATATAAAGTAAAACAAGTGTTGATGGCACCGAGAGTGTTACCTACCCGGGCTGTGTTTTTGCATTGCTCTCAATGGAAGCGATCGATGCCCGTGTCACTGTCGCGTCCCAATCGCAGCCAAGTCTCAGCCTTAATCTAAGCAACACCCGAAAAGGCAGCGGCAGCCGCAGCCTCTCCCTCACTCTTCCATCCATCCACCCAACTAAAAATATAATACTACATATGAGCTTTAACCACTCCACGTTTATAGGGATCAAGCCACTGAAAATCCAGGAGAACACAATAAAAAAAAAAAAAAAAACTCCTTCTGTCTCTTCTCTCCCTCTCTCTCTTCCTCTCTCCTCTCAGTCTGTCCTTTTGCCATCTACATGATCCTTGATTAAACATGGAACACAGTTAATAAAAAGGGGGGGGCTCAAGGAGAGGAAATGCAACTGTCAGAAATCTCGGGACGGCCAGATTTTCTGGTGAACCTGCCTCTGTCTGAGTCAGTGTCAATCCACCATCTTCTGCCAGTGAACTTGTCTTTGGGTTTTTGTTTGGTTGGGGGGGGACTGTTGTGTGTGTGTGTGCTTTTTTGGAAGGGGGGAGGGGAAAGGCAAGGTGGGGGGCGGAGGTGGGGGGAGCAGGGAGAATGTGTGTGTCTGAGTGTGTGTTGAGTGTGTGTCTGTGTGTGTGCGGGGGGGGGGTACATGTTTGCGATCTGAACCTTTGGTACCTACAAGGAGGGTGTCTCACCGAACGGTGGCTAAAACCTCACCAGAACCGCGCGGAAGTGAGGAGTCGCGGCCAAGGGCGCCGGCCGAAGCCTCCTCTCTGGGCCGGACCCCAGCCGGAAGGTCCAAAAGGAGCCCCCGTCCGGATCACAGGTAACAAAAGAAATGCAAACCAGCGCACCGTCTTCTAGGGGAAGGGGGACAGACGGGGAACCTTCTGTAACTTGAGCATCGGCAGACAAACTTTATACAATTCCGTGAGAAATTTTATTTTATTTTTCTAACAGAAAACAGCAGTAAGGCCGGGGGCGGGGGGGGGGGGGGGGACGGCGTAGAAGTAGAAAGAAGGCGAGACCCGGCGCATTTCAGCTCCTTTTCCCTGAGCTGCTCCCGGCCGGAAGGCTCACTTGATGCCAGGAGAAGCGAAGGAGGTGAAGTTCATTTGTAGACACGGAACCCTTTTGGGGGGGCCGGAGAATGAATCAGTTCTCACAGACAGCCACAGCCCCTCAATACTCAGACACACAAATGCACATGCACACGCGCGCGCGCGCACACACATGCACACACAGCGCCCTTGCTCTTTGCCAAAAAGAAAGGAAAAGATTCTTGACCCCAAGCCTCAGGCGTCTATCCTCCGGTCTAACGCGCACCCGGCGGCGAACGCGCCCGGAGCAAGCTGCGGCTGCCTCCCAGGTCCCCGGCCACAAGGCCGGGCGATCCTGCCTCCTAACGGACCTGCTTTCCGTTCGCCCGAGCCCTGCCCGCGCAGCAGAGCAGCCCTCGGCCAGGCCCGCCGCCGCCGCTCCGGCGGGAGGGTGTCTACCTGCAGCCCCAGCCCCGGCGCTCGTCCCAGCCTCTCCGAGTCCCCTCCCAGGGAAGCACGAACCCCGGGCCTGCGCCAGCCCGACGCATTAAGCGCCCTTCGGAGAACTTGGGAAGGGGAAAAGGGGTGGGTGGTAAAAGAAGGAAGAAAAAGGAGGCTGAATAAGGGAGGGGGAGGGTAAAGCTGGGAAAGAGCAGGGAGAGAGAGGCTCAAAGCCTCTCACCGACCGAAGTCCAAACTTTCGGAGGATGGGCGCCGAGGAAGAGTCATCCCGAACAGAGCACAGCGGCGCAGGGCGAGCGGGGACTCCCGGCAGTGTCCGCACCTCTGCGGAGCTGACAGCTTTCTCCCAGCCACAAGAATGCCCCAGGCTCACGACGAAGGCAGAGCCCGAAAAGACAGGAAAAAGGAGAGAAAACTGCCCGGCCAAACGTGGAGGGGCCGCCACTTAATCCAAAAGTTAAATCCCGAAAAACGGAGCCCCCCTAAAGAAAGTGGAAAATCGGGTCCCTTACTGTCCCCTCCCTCCCTCAGCGGAGAAAATCCTTGAGCCAAAAAAGGGGGAAAGAGATAGGAAAGGGGGGCAGAGCGGAAGAGATGGTCGGGATGAGGGGATGTGTGCGAGAGCGAGGAGAGCCAGGGGCAGAGAGAGAGGCGGAGAGAGGGAGCGAAATATCAAAGATTGTTCAAGATCAGGCTGGAAAGATAATCGATACTCGACCTAAATTTAACACAAACTACTCAATAAAAGTTAAAGAAAAAACTTACTTTCCATTTCCCCTGCAGTTCCTACTCGATCTTCGCCTCTTTTTTTGTTTTGCTTTTATTTTACTTACAGCTGATCACATCCAAGTAAAACGAGAGGGTTCATTAAAAAAATAAAAAAATAATCCTCGAACTTTATTGGGTGAAAATAAAAACGCTGAAGCAGAAAGTGGGGGGCATGGAGCGGTCCTCGGGGGTCCGGGAGGAGTTAAAGCATGTGCCGACCGCGGTCTCGCTGTTTGGTTGTGAAGGGGTTGGGAAAAGGAGGAAAGGAAATGAAAATCCGATATGTCTTTATTCTGCTAATTATTATCGTTTTAGCCCTGTTTAAAAAAATGGCTGATTAAGTTGAGTGCGCATGTCTTTGTGTGTCTATTCCCGATATGCACTCTGGGAATGAGAGAGGAGAGCGAGGGAGAGGGAGAGGGAGAGGGGGGAGAGAGGTGTAATTAGTGAGGTGATCAACATTCCCCAGACTGCAAATGACGCGCAGCCCGGACTCGGAGCAGCCCGGGAGCCTCGCAGCTTCCAAGGCTCTGAGCGCTGCGGCTGGAGCCCCGGACGCTGCAACCGCGGAGAGCACACGGGCTGGGGACCTCCGGGGTTCGCACCCCACGCGCCCCTGCGCGCGACTCCCAAACTTCATTAGATACGCACCCCCAGACACACACACTCACACACACACACACACACAAAACAAGGAGAAGAAAATAAAACTCAGACACCATCAAAGCCATGCCCTTTAACCATTTGAGATTTTTGTTCTATTTTAATGAGGCAAAGTAATTATTATCGGACCAGAGATTTGTTTACGAAGGGGCTTTAAGCAGAAATATGAATTAGGGTAATGAAGAGCTTTTCTCTGACTAGTTTATTTTGCTATGCACATGCACGCACTTTAATGGCGAAATGCGGGGACCAGTGCAAATATGCAGATGCATGTAAATGAAGAGTGCCTGGTTGTGTGCAAACACCGCTAAGTCCAACCCATTTCAAAAGAGGAATTGCACTCTGGATCCGCAGGCACTCTCTCTAAACCCCTATCTTTCTCTTGCATACGCAGGAGAGAAAAAACCAGGACATGGGAAATGGAAGTGGTTAGTTTAGGCAAAGTAAACTTCCAAATGTAGTAAGTGATGGTTGCAAGAGAGAGATTGGGGGTACAGTTCTAGACTTTATGTAATAGTCTTTAATATTTTATCAGAATGGCATAAGTTCAATATAACAACCTTAGGAAGACTTAGGAAAAAAAACCTTTTATCTTTCAAGCCTATTGAGTTTTTTTTTTCTTGAAGCACATTATGATGAATTTTAAAACCCCACTACAGATCTCATTAGAGTGAAATATACTTAGTATTTTCTGGTGCAAAATTTAAGGTGGCTGATTCTCATCTGAAAATCTAATTATCTCTTTCCAATATCACAGATGTGAATATGAGTGACACTTTCATTAAAAGATAATTAACTAAAACTAGGAATAGACATACTTTTAAATACCCCCTACTGAATATGGAATATATATATATATATATATATGCATTGCTACTCAGCATATTAATACACTACTACACCACAGGTCACAAGTAGACACCCTCTATGTAATATTTCAAAAACAGGAATTCTAGAGAGAAAGAGAGAATAACAAATCAAATGAGCTAAAAACAGGAAATACTTGCAATGTCCAGTTTCCTGGACAGGTGAGGCGTCAGCTGCTTTTAACTTGACAGGCCTTTGAAGTTCTGGATAGTCAGGATCTGCTTCAAAACCTTGTCTTAGGCCTTAAGCACCAAATCTACCAGATACCAATAGAAACATTTATTGCATAAGCACTCAGAACCACAGAAGCTGCAAACATGCATTTTTCTGGGCCTAAAACCTTGTGTTATCAGGGAACATTTGGAAAATCCTAGGACTGGTGCAAATGGATTAAAAACCAAACAAAACACCTGGGAGGATAAAAGCATAGTCCTCAAAAGAGCAGACCTAGGCCCAGATCAGGAAAGCTGGTTGCCTTCAGTAGCTGGCTAAGGTTATGATGAAAGTCCAGAGTCTTAGAGTGAAGGAAAAAAAAAAAAAAAAAAAACTAGATATGGTCTTTATTAAAAGAAAAAAGCAAATCACCACCTTAGGAATCTGGAGTCGGTGCATGTACTAGTGTTTTAGAAACCAGGACTACTAAACGTTAACAGAAAGAAAATTATGTCTCCAAAGACTTCATTCCATTTCAAACTTCTTTGGGAAGAAATCTGCTCAAAGTGGCTGTCTTTCTAAAATTTTAAAGTTAACTTTGTTTACAGCTCCACCTTTACACAACAACTGTATTACCAATTTGCTAGCGGTATCTGTTGGCACCTCAGTGGAGTTTATCTGTGTGCCTCAAAAAAATACACATGCACACAGGGGTAAAATTTAAATTCCCTGCAACTTGTAAGTAAAAGAAAAAGGTGTTTATGTAGCATTACTGTTTACTGAAAAACACCCCAGAGAACAAAAATTCTGGCTTAAAAAACCCCCAAAGTATTTGAGGTATATTCATGGAGAAGGTGAGTGAGGGTTTTTTAAAAGAGACTGAGGGGAAATGAAGGCAGGGAAACTTTCAGGTTCAAATCAGAAAAGATCAAGCCCTTTGCGGGATAGGGCTCCATGTACAAGCTCACTGATGGAAAAACCATTTCCTGCGATTTCAGACGGGTAAATGCCTATGATGAAGGAAACACCTGAGAACAATAAGTCTGTTTCAGGCTCAGGTGAAGAAAGGGGTCTATTTCTGGCATAGAAGAATAGGGAAATGATGATCATTTCATTTTCAAGTTCTTTATTTCTTTTGCCCTTTTCTCCCTGAACATCATCAATAACATTAATGTCATTAATGTCAGACCAGCAAACATCAAATCAGGAAAATCATTTAAAAATTTGGTGGCTATTTCTCCTCTATGATACCCACCCCCCATCTTTTCTGGGAAAACACAGCTGTCTGTGGTGTGTGTGTGTGTGTGTGTCTGTCTGTCTGTCTCAGGCTGGGGGGGGCGCGGTTATAGAATACTAAGAAAACAAAAGAGGATTTGTGGAGGGGGGTGCTCACTTTTGCATTCCCTTCTGCTGGCAAGTATTCCCTTTTAGCGCGCGCGCAGCGTGTGTGTGTGTGTGTGTGTGTGTGTGTGTGTGTGTGTGTGTGTGTGTGTTGTTTTTAATCATCTCTCGTTTTGTTTCACCTCGTTCCAAAGAAGAGAGGCTGGGAATGAGGGTCGGGGGTTAATAGGCTGAGGGGAAGGGGCAGAGAGGGACTAGCGCAGAGTCAAGAGTTTCCTCCAGGGCTTGGCCTCGGAGCGCGTCAGCGCGGGGAGAACTGTAGGGCAGGAGCCGCGGCCGGACTGTGTGGGGTGGGCCCGGAGGCGCGGAACGCGGCGCCGCGGGCAGGGGCGCGGCGAGGCGGGCGAGCCAGAGCCCAGCCCGCGGGTCGCTCCAGGGCTCCGGCGTGATCCGAGAGGTTCGACCTGGCTGCGCTGCGGCCCCCGGCTCCCTCCTTCTCGGCTCCCAAAGCTAGGAAACCCAGCTGCTCCCCTCAGGTCTCTGCGGACCCCTTGCCATCCACCTTTGACCTTGTCTTCCACCTCCCCACCCCACCCCCATTCCGCTGTCCCTAAACTCTGCGCGAACCCGCCACCACCCTCAAGGGACGTTGGCTACTTTTTATTTCGAAGCAAAAAGAGCGGAGGTTTCCCTGCTGCTCTTAGAACTTTGCCTAGCCCCTCTCCTACACTTTTCAGGGCTATCCCAGCCGAGCCAAGTCTACTCCAGAGCCCTGGGACTCTGAAACTGAGCGCCCAGTTGGGGAAGAACCAAAAAAGACTACCAGTGAAGTGTTGAGTGTTAAAGGCAAGGAGTAATTAACATTGAGACAAAGGTGATTTCCACTTCTGGACTTTTTCCTCGGTGTATTTTATTTTACATACCTACTCCGAGGGCAGACACTTTTTACAATCATTGTAGAGTGTTCAGCTGTTCTCCCATCCCCTGCTCTACCTTCAACAATTCTCTCATAAATAACCCACTTCCCTCTCCCTCATGTTCCTCCAGCTGAAGACCAACTCCAGCCCTCGGAAAAGGATTCCCAGGCTTTTGACCGCGTTTCTGGGTCTATAGATGAGCTCAGTTTGAAAAGAGGTATTACACGATTTCAGCATTAGGAACCCTTTATATCACCACAGACACTCTGAGATCCTCAGCCCCCCTCCTCCTTTCTTCTTTTTGTTGGGATCTTCTCCACCCGGGGGCTATTTAACAAAGGCAGTGTGTTAACTAACATTTTGTTTAACTCAGCAACTCCTTTCCAAAATACACTTAAACCTGATACCAATGTCATTTTGTGTGCCTGTGGGTAGTGGTGGTGAAAGGGTGTGTGTGTGTGAGGGGGGGTGTAAGGGAGAGATGTAAAGTTGACGGTAAATGGAAGGTACAGGGCTTGTTTGGGGGAAGTGTCACGAACACATATTTACAGTGAAATAATTCAAGAAATCGCGGGTGTGTGTGTGTCTGTGTGGGTGGTGGGGGAGCCAAATATCACTGCTGTGAAACAAAGTATATTTTCTTGAAAACTAACAAAAGGGGACGATTTAAAAAATGATGTAACATTGAGAATGGACACTCTCTTTGATGGTGACAGGGAGCTAGAGGAAATGAAATACAAAAGGAAAAGGCATTTTGAGTGTGTACACGTGAGTGTAGTGTATCTGTGGGCAGTTAAATCCTTCCCTGATTCCCTCCCCTCCTCCACCCGCTCTCTTATCTCCTTTATGGTCTTCTTTTTCAATCATGACAATATCCCCATCCTGCTTCCAAGGCCATGTCTCTGTATTTCCATATCTATATGCATTTCTCTCTTCCTGCACTAAAGTCCATTTTGGACTTTGACTTTGGAGTGAATTTGTTTAAGCTTTTTTTATAGGAGGTTCTGACCTTTTGGGGGAAGGGGCGATTGTTATGGAAAACTAGACACAGGTTAAACAAACAAACAAAAAAAAGGAAGGAGGAAGAAGTTATAGAGGGTTTGAGGAAGGAAGGATTAGGAGAGAAAGGACGTGGAGGAAGGGAAAGAAAAGTCACACTCTCTGGCCTTTCAGAGGTCATAGCTCAGACAGTGCTGTGACCTCTTTTCCCTAAGGGCAACTGGCCCAGTGTTTATAAACAAAATCAGGCAGGACTCTGCCAAACAATGGCAGTTCACTAACTTCACAAGCACTTCCACTTCGTATGCAAATGAATGAGGACTCTTTCCGCCACCCCACTCTGCATGCACATTCACACTACCCAAAACCAAGATTACAAGCACAACCTCACAATCTCCTCAAGATATTTCCAGTAAGAGTATCCAACAAAAATTTGACATTCCATCTGGGGAAGAGCTCCAAAAGAGGATCCAAATGGGCAAGGACAGACAAATAGAGAGAAAGAGAAATAATAACTGATATCCCTGAGCAGCAGATAAAAGTTTTGTTTTTTTTAACCTAAAGACATTTATATCTAGTCAATAGAATATTACATAGACCAAAATTCTAAACGCTGGCCAGCAAATAAGATTGTTTTGAAATAGGACATTGCATGCATGCAAACATCTACGTTTCTAAGCAAACATGCAGATATTTATAGTTGAAGAAAAGCCATCACCACTGTATGTAATGTCCCTAAATATTAAACACAACAGCACCATTAAATCCTGCAGCAAACAGCCCATCTGATCTAAGTTACAAAATGTATAATTAAATCCATCTTTAATTACAAAAGGCAACTAGCAGAAACTAAATGAATCAAAGATTTTTAAACAAAACGTTGTTTGCCAAGGTACAGAAATGATAGCTTTACATTAAATTATAACCAAAACTCCATTTCAGGACTAAATTATGAGATAGGAAATAAAAGGTGAAAGCAAAAAAAAAAAAATGCACTAAATGATTTTCAACTTTTGCTTTAAAAAGATTATCAGTAAAAATCTAAGAGATAAAGGTTAAAGAAAATATACCTCAGAGCAAAAAGATCATCTCCTTTTCTTCTTTGTCTATCAGTCCCCTGTTAAAGCATATGGAAAATGTTTTCAAAATGCCCAGATTTGGCACATTGTCATTGCAAAGAGAGGAGCGCAGTGATGCTGTTAGAGAAAATGGGAAATAAATTCAGGATTGGGCGCTGCCTCCTTCAATGCGGATTTATCTAAGTTTAATTTAATATTCCGCAATCACTGTATGATCGCATATAATTCACAAAGATTTTTAAGGGCTTTATTTAAATACCTTCAGCAATAAGAGAATGAAATTTAAACCATTCCGGCCACTGCTTATCTTTTTTGTTTATTTTCTTGTTAGGAGAACTTTAAGTGGCAACTTCTAATAATAAAAGGAAAAACGATGAAGGTTTGTTTCTTTTAAGGGAGAATGTTAAAGGAAAGCATTAGCTTTATTAAAATCATTCTGAACATAAAATCAAAAAGCACAAAATGGTTGTTTGTAAAACACTAAACCTTTAATCGATTTTATTGGCATTCCGATCGATTAGATAAACGGAAATCTATAGTAAACATCAAAGCATTTAAAACATTTTCTCTATCTCATTTATAAACAAAACTTTTCTTTGCAGTAGAAAAAAATGATTATCAAACGACTAACAGGAAATTCTTCAGATATCAAATTACGATAATAAAATTATTTCCACATGGAAAGGGATAATGACAATGATGATAGTAATTACAATAATGAATAATTCAACAACCTTTTGACATGTATGGGAGAACCTGGAGCAGAAATGGCTTTGGAAGGGGGGGCTACCTTAAAATAAATACTTTCTTTATTTTTAAAGGCATATTTCACGAGACAACTCCAGGGGAGTAGTTTAGGTATGCCTGCCGGACCAATGTTGATTTCCCTGCAGACGTAAACGTTTCGAATTTTTTTTTTTTTTTTTTTTTTTTGGCCGGGGCTTCCTTCTAAATTTAACTTCTTATAAGCAAAATTAATATGCAAATAAGAGTGAGCCCCACCAGATTCACAAACTTGTGTCTGGACCTGGTTTCTACTTGTTCTAAAAGGTGATTCTCAAATTATAGAGAGGGGTGAGGACTAGTCTCCCCAAACCCGAAGTGAAGGAAAACGATTTATTTGGAGATGTGAAAACTGCTGTCTGGAGAAATGCAGCAATCAGAGCTTATGGCATTCTAGCTGCGGCAAGAGGAAGTGTTGCTGTAACGGGTATTATGTTTATTTGTTAAAGAAAATCAATGAAAGTGGCTGTAAAGTAGTTAGTGAGGCGTGTGTTTGGGACTCGCGGGGAATCGTGATTCCAGCAGACCAGCGGGGCAGCTCTTCTCATTGCCAGAACGTCCCTGCGTCGCCCCGAGCCGGGGCGCGGGCTGCGGGCACCTGGCTTCCAGCGCTCACGTCCTGCCCGCCGGGCTCTGGTCCACCGCCTGTGTCCACGATCTCCTGCCCTGTCTCTGTACCCTGCGTCCTGGCAGTGGCTCCTGGCTCCTGGCTTCTTCCAGTTGACTGTGGTTGCCTTCCATGTCCTGCCTCAGCAGCACACACCTTTTTCCTCTTTTTCGCTTACTGATTTTTGTCGTGTCCTCTTTTCTTTACGCTACGAGCCTCAACTTCTGTTCTTCCCTTTCTCTCGGAATCTCATGCTTCTGAATCTCTAAATCCCTTGGGTGAACTGCTATTCCTCTCTTCCTCTGCCCCTCCCCCACTTCCCTCTCCTGCCATTTATTTAGCACCCGGGTCTTCTTACCCTCGCACTTCTATGCTCTCCTCCAGACATTCCAGAGAGTTCTCATCACGCCAGAATGTACTCTTTCTCTCCTCCTCCTCCCTTTGGATTGGGGAGTTAGGGGGGATTGCGAGTTGAACTCCCCGGGGTTTTATTCTATTCTTTTAACAGCTTCACTTTCCCTTTTCTTCTTTGCATAACCTTCACCTACCTACTAATTTATAACAGAGGCGGTTTCCCTCCCTTTCATTTCCTAGTTTACAGTTTCCGTCTGGGGCTGTGCGTGGCACATGCACGCCCTCGCTCCAGGCACCCCTCCTGCCCGCCGCCGCTGTCCCAGGCAACTATTTGCATTTACTCAGTTGCCCTCTGATTGCGCTTTCTCTTCTCAGAGTAAGTTAGTTTACGTGATTGTGACTTGAAGTGCCCCTTAGAGCCCCTCTGTCACGTTATTACTCTGTTGCCCCAATAAAAGGTGGGGTGTGGGGAGATGTGTATCAACCACTTAGGTTCCTTTTAACACCTTTAGACTCTCGGTCCCACCATCCAGCCCGTAAAGTCGTGTGTGAATAATAACGAATTCTGGAAGATTTTTCTTCCCGGTGCGTGCTGATTGCTTATGCGTTATTCTTCAGCGGGTCTCAAACCCCTCACTTGTATCTCCTGGTTTCCAGCGGTCACCATTTCAACCGTCCACCCCTTCTGTTCCTTCCCTCACTGGCAGCCCCGACTACAGGAGGGGAGCGCAGTCTAAAGACCTGGTCCTCTCGCCTCTTGCTCCTAGCTGCTACAGCTGCCGCTGAAATTCGCTGTGGCCGCTGCCTCTTCCCGCTTTAATCCCAGACCTCCAGTCATTGGGCAGCTCCTCAGAGGCAAGAAGTCAACACCATGGCAACCCGACAAGCCTATCAAATCACCGGCTGGCGTGACAGCAGCAACACTGCAGGCAGCAGTGGGCTTGGGAGCGAGAGCAGAGTGGCCACTGCGCTCAGGTACGCAGTCTGGGAAAGGACCGCAGCTGCCAGTCTCCACGTTCTGGCTACACACATGTGCACCACCCAGTTCATACAGGCACCTTACATACCCTACTAGGTTCTGGAGGAGGAAGGGGTGGGCAGGGGTGCACATAGGATTCCAATAGCTGTGAATGAGAGTTTCAAACAAAAAAGGATCCAAGTCCTAGAAATGGTAAACTAAATGTGCCTGGTGCCTCAGCAGTGGAGGAAACCATGTTCAAAACCAAGCACAAGGTGTGTGCTTTGTTTGGTTGTTTTTCACCAGTTCTGTCATTTACTTGAACATTAATGCCACATTCTGTTCTGAAGTCCCAGAAGCATAGAGGAAGACGTTGCACGTTTAAAAAATTTTGTCTGCCAGTATTGGATTGGCTCAGCTTTAATTTCAGCTATGCTAATTGAATGCCTTGGAAATGACCTAATCTTTACCTGAAAATGTCTTTGTCTTATTCTTTCATAAAATGTGTTTTGGGTGTAATGCCCCTTGTAGATCTCGATTCCATAAAGGGACGGAACAGAGGTCACAGGGAAATGGGGATGTTCTACTGGGGCCTACTTTGCCTTTGTATTTCCTCATTTTTCTTCAGAAACTCCAAATTAGGCAGTTGGAGAAAGAAGGAAATTTCACTAGTATTTCAGAGCATTATGTTAATTACCAAGGGGTAGACTGGAATCTCATTGTTCTTTTTTTGATATTAAAAGCGAACAATGTTTTTGAAAAATGTATAACACAGTATTTCTTATTTACTTACAATTTCATTGTGAAACCTTTGATAAATATTGGTAGAAGAATATAGAATGCTGTCATTAGCCATATGCTTCCCTTAGTCACTTATCTTGTCATGATTTCTAAATTTTGGAATGCAAGTTTGCTTGCTGTAGTTGTATAGGACAGAAAAAAAATTACTTAAAAATAAAATTAATGTGTCTTATTGAGGAAATTAGGTATGAATTCTAAAATCTACACTTAAGTCCACTCCACATAAACACAAGTCATTAAACAAACAATTTTTATATTGATCTAACATATTTTATGAAGAGGCTTTCAGTGTGTAAGTATTTAAATTATTCTTGGCATACATAAAATGCTAGAAAAGCTTCTAAAAGCAGCAATTGCAGTGTGAAGCAGAGCAGGATAGAGAGCCAATTTTCAAGGCTATAAAGAGAAATTCAACGAAATCTCGAACTTTATTTCCTTACTTTCTCTATATTTCATTGTTGCTGGACCCAGTATTAAAACAGTATATTTTCAAAATATAATTCATTATAGACCAAAATGGGATGATAACTGACACTGGTGAAGCAGGTCATGATATACAAGAGAAAACTTTTGGGCATAATATGTTTTTCCCTGCATCAAAACTCTAATAACATTCTGGGAACATTTTCTTATTCTATGTCACTGTGCAGAGTTGTTCAATGACAAACCGCCAAGTACACAGAGCTGAAATTTGGCTATAGTTTAAATGCTACTTCAGTGCCAAGTTATTGATATCCTTAAATATTTTTGACCAATTAACATTACATTTGACATGTGCTGAGTGTTTAGTGTGTAAAATGTATGAAGAAACATAATACTATAATTTTAAATTAAAATATATACGTTAAATCTGTTATGTCCTAGAACCAAACTTGTAAATTTAAAATGCTTTTAAAGAGAAGTTAAATGAAGTGTTCAAAAATATTTCAGTACACTTTCTACGGAATGAATGAAACCAAAGCAGGTGATATTTAAACTTTAATTATTTCATTTAATATGTGTTCTTAGTTACTAGAAAACTTTAAATACTGTAGAATCTGTAATACTATTTGTGTATGGGTGTGTATTCAGTAGCATGCTAGTTAAGGAATTGCATAGATATTGTTATTCAAATATTCATCTATTTATAATGTTTCTAATTGTTAAAAATTAAAATGAGAGGAAGTTAATAAATTCATACTTTTTTAATAGATTCTTTGAAATTTTGTTATTAAGTTTTTCTTTATCATAAACTTGCCAATTACGGATAATTGAAACTGGAAGCAATTTTTTGTATTTGCAATACAGGTATTTATTTTTAAATTATAAATCAATTTTACTCTATTTCCCTTTAAAAATAGCCTCAATAGTCATATATTATATGACTATTTAAGTATAGATTCACGTACACGCCACACACACACATGTTGCTAGTTAACACATTCAAATTTTTCCATTTAAAGCTATTTTCTATCCTTTTAGTATCTTCTGTTGGAAGGAACAAATTTCCTTAATTTCCCCCTTTTAAACTACTGAAGACAGTGGAATTAAATGTAGTTTAAATACTATATTAAAAGGGAATCAATTCAAGGATGCCTTGCTCATTTTCAGCTGTGTGGATACCATCTCTGTAGAGTTCATTCTTGACCTTACCTGAGTAAGTACTTTAACTTAAAGTATGAGATGCACCTAGAGGGGTAATACATTGAGCTTAATAGGAAGACAGTTAATAACCTTTTTTTATCCTTGTGCACTATCAATCATGGCTGTCACCAGTCTGCTGAATCAAAGCAAAAGTGTTCTTCACAGATGACTGATTAGAAACGCAAAATCACAAGATCCATCTTCATGGTCACTTTTATTATAGTCATTTTTAAACTGACAGCAACCTGCTCAGTTTCAGCACACTGGGCATCACAAATAGTGTCACTCAGTGCAGCTAAGCATGAGAAGAGGTTGGTTGGATTATACTTAAAAATAATTAGGCCCTCAACCCTTTGTGGAGCCTAGGAAAAGATATTCCTCTCTCGATCTTCCCTCTCCTCTTTGTAACTTGGTTTATTCCATCAAATTATCAGTTTACCATTTTGAATGAAGGCAACTTAGGGCATGGTTTTATCCTTGTTAATTTTTTAGGATTTAGGAAATGAACATGTCTACATGAGAGTTACAGATAACTTTTTGTCCACTGCTTTTTGTCAACTTCATGACAAACATCAACATTGCTACCCTCACAGTTTAGAGAATTTTTTTACAAATGCGTATATTAAATTCATATCTACATACCTAGTTTAATTAAAGTCTTTGTAATCTAAGTAGTCAGGTATCAGTAAACAATACTATATAAGTTGCTCTTTTCTGTGGTATCACTTGACTGCTATAGCTCTGGCATTACTGAGGCTATACCTATTTGAATGCATAGCCTTACATGTGACCAAGATATTACCAAGTAGGTAGCTATGTAAATTCTTGACACATAATGCTATATTATTCCCTTTTCAGTCCTAGAATATTGAAACAATGACAAATTTGAAAAACAATAAATAGATATACATAAAAATATTAAAGCAGGGAGTTTGAAAATTATATCAGAATCAAATGATAAGGAACTTCTCCTTTACCCAGAGTCTTGATATCTATGATATAAAGATGACGATTAGTGGTTTCATAATGTTTTCATATATTTTTTAGAGTACTTTATAATATTATAGGATACTAATGATGCAATCATTCACATGGGAAACATTTTTAATAGAAAATCTTCAAAATACGGTGTATTGCTCATGCTTATTTTATAGGTTCTTTATTTCATATTTTAGAAAAGTAAATCCAAATGGATTTAAGTTTTAATTTAGTAATTTTAACCAAACTTCCTAGTTTTAAGTGTTTCTATAGTTCATTTTTTCCTTTCATCTCAAATGTTCACTTTCTTGTTAGTGGCTACACACACACACACACACACACACACAAATTGACAGAGAGAGAATGAGAGAGAAAGAGGGTGAGGAGAGAGAAAAATTATCAATGATACATAATAACATAATAACTTATATTAATTTTCAAAAATGTTAATATTCTACGTTTAATTCTTCTCTGTAAAGGTATATGATTCTTTCCTCCATCTCCAAACATACACACACACCGTAATTTCATTGTTTGTTCTAGGCTATGAGGCTTTTCTTCTCTGCACAAAATATAGAGATAGCATACATACACACATATATATGTATGAGACATCTATATTTTTCACAAATGGTAATAGATATGTAAATGTATTTCATGTATAAGAAGATTAAACTTAATTTTCTTAATAGTGAACTCTGATTTTACATATGTTCTATAAATATAGACATATCAAATAAAAAATTGTGAAATAAATCCCAATGAGCTATCTAGTTGATCACACATTTTTATTTAAGTAAAATTGTCTTGGAATTTGTATAGATCTATGTGTTAGTTGATATTATAAATATTTCTACATTCTAAAACAATAATGGCAATAATGAAGTTGGTAAATATGTAAGATTAGAGTTAAATGAAATGTTTACATATATTAAAAGCTATATAATTATATGAATGGTAATGTAATAATTACATTAATGTGTTCATTTTCAGTTAATTGTAACAATAAAGTTAAATGCTTCCTGACTACTGTGTGTCTGCATTTAGTTTGGAGCCACTGAGTTTACCTTTCTAAAGAGGTTAATCTCTCACAGAATTCAATATTATTGCTTTTAAAGTTAATTTTTGGTGTAAAATATATTTTCTCACTAGGTTATACACATCAGAATATTTATGGAAAGAGATGTATTTGAAATTTCTGGACTCTATCCAGAAATTTTTTGCTAGTGAAGCTAATGCAATGAAATGACATACATTTTCTTGTGTTATCCAATACTCAGGTGGTCACTATAGATCTTTACTATTAATCTTTAGTATGAATCATACTATGAACATTTATATGATTTATAATAATCACATATTTAGAATCATCTTTTCCTCCATAGACTGATTCTTAATAGATTAAGATAGCGAAAGTAATTTTATATTTTAGAAATTTCATCAAAACATTTTAGAAAACTAGTTTCTAGGATCAGCATTTGCAATTTCATGTTTTGGTAAAATTTGAAACGGGCATTCACTAATACTTAAAACGTTGCTTTTAAATAAAAAAAATTTATCTAAAATATTTGACTGGTTACATTGGTTTTTAAAACTTAATTTGTGGTCATCATTTATGCTTACATTTCCTTTCATGAGAATGGTCTTCTGTTTAAGTCAAATAAAGCATATAATTTTATTTAATGTAATAATATTATATAAAAAATGGACTAGCACAAAACTCTTATAAAGTAGTTGGTAGAAGTGTACTTAACATACAAATACACATTAATCAAAGAATATTTAAAACTGAAAAAGCCTAATAGTATTTGTGCATTTCAGCCTGTACTGGAATTTTTACTTGCACATTGCATGTAATATTTATATAGATGGGCACATATACACAATTATACCTAAATACTGTCATATTTAGATTATTGACTTATTTCTAATGTTTAAATGCTGTCACACGCAAACATTACAATTATTCTTGCCATACTTGAATTTATGCAGCCCGATTATGCAGCATAACATTCTTCTCTTTCCTAAAGTATGATTTTCCCTTGGTATCTGAATTGCTCTTTGTTGAATCTTTTGTGATAAAAAAGAAAAAGGCTGTTGTACGCGTGTCAGTTTGCAGTAAATGTGGGAGCAGATGAACAGTCAGGCTAGACTGGCTGTCTTATAGTGTGTCTTTCCACCTGTGCTTCAGAGCTCCATCTCCCAAGTAGAGATATTTAAAGAGAACAGAAAAGAAAAGAAAACAAAGGTCATACAAAAGTCACCTGTAACATTGTTATGTAGTATGGTCAAAAATTAAAACTTTTTGAAATATTTACAATAATTTATTTTATGATTTCATTTTAATTGCTTTCCTATATCAATTTTCAAAATGCTGCTATGATTTACTATTGCCTTTTGTTGAAAAATGTCATTTTGTTGTCACTTACTTTTTACTTAGAATGTGACATACACAGCCCTTAAAAGTCTTCAAAAGTGAAATTATTATTTTCTCTATCATTCTTATTTCCCAGATGTTTCTGCTACTCAGTCACTAAAACTTGAGTTTTTAACAAATTATTTTTGAGTAGTTTGCTTTATTCTCACCTATTTCAGTTTACAAATAGATGTAATGACAACTTATTAAAATGTACTCTAAGATGTTTGTGATGTTTTCAAGTAAAAATTTAGGATAGTATGATATAAAGATCCCTTTTTGGTAGCTAAAGCTTTTATATGTAAACCTTCACTTATGTATTACACAACCACTGAAGAATTTTAATGTACTGCAGTTCATTTTGCAATATTTGCACTAACATTCAGAGTAGTATTATGTTGCTTAGTTATTTCATTATATTATATTTCACATTTAGATTTTCATTTGAATTTTCTCACTTTCAACATTTGGACATCATCTTATTAACTATCATAAACCAGTAGTTTAAGGAGGGGCAATTCTGAAATGTAAACACTCCTTCTAGAATTTTACAGCATTGCCATGGAAGAGAAAGAGGGGACTAGCATTACTTTACTCCAAACATTTCCCTGTTATGATTATAAGAAAAGATCAGATGCTGTAGCAATTTTTTTCATATGTGATCTTTCTTTAGAATTATTTTCAAAGTCAACCGTTCTTAGACCTTATTTTCATCTCCAAAAAGCATTACGTTTTGTTTCTTTGTAAAAATATTTCTTCATAGCATATCTTAGTTTAATTCACTTTTAGCAAAAGAAACACCCAAGCTCAATCTGGAGACCTCCTTCCAACATAATTTAGCTGGACCTTTTCTTAGTAAAGGTTTTCTGGTTTTCATTTTCACTTCATATTCTCAAATAAAAGATCCTTTGTTGTCTACCATTTGATTGGACTTAATGAAAAACACTCCATTTTAACTTAACAGTATTTCCTTTTGAATTTATTATATTTAAGAACACTGTCAAAAATCAAACTTTTAATCTCAGGTTTTTATATTTCAAAATATATTACTATCACATGGCTCAGTGAGGTGATGTAAAAAGTACATGGAAAAGATTTCAAAAAGAAAAGCAAAAGCGAAAAAACCCGGCTTCATTTTAATATGAAACTAAATACTATGGCTAATGTGCAGATTGGGTGCAGCAGCTGACTGTGAAGACCAACATGTGACGGTGCCAGCAGCGGAATTGTGCAGTATTGACGAAATGAGGTTCACTGATTTGTATTGAGGCTAATATCTTCTTTAAACAATTCCGTGTAAATTGTGCGTATAAAGTCATTGGAAGCTATTTCTCAGGACAGCCTCGCTGGCTAGCTACCTGCTGGAGTGAGGAAGATAATCAATAGAGAGAAATAGAGCTGAGCATGAGCCTGGGAAGCTGCGGAGCAGTTAATGCTGATAAAAGTAGATGATGTCAATATTTGGGAATAGCACAACTCTAGGATAATAGACAAAAGAGAAGTGCATATGTTGTAGGGTGTTCAAATAGGGGCAAAATTAAAGTCTAAGTGGCAGATGATGCCCTGGGCTGCAAAAGACATTACGTATCACAGGTATTGTTAAATTCCTCCTGAATCCCAAACACAGAGCAAGACGTTATATGAAAAATGTATCTGACTTTTATCAGATGCTTAAATACCCATTTCTAAGGCAGCAGTCACTTGGTTTCTACTCGTAATTAATGTGAGAGAGATTGTCTTCAAAGCACAGGGCAGATATATTTTTATGCATGTAATATGACATGTCTCTTTAAGGAATTTTTTGTAAACTCTCTAAATTGCTTCCAAGATATTAAAAAAAAAAAAAGAAAGAAAGAAAAAATGAAAATAGGCTGCCAGTCAAAGGGGGATACCAAAAACATACACAATCTTAATTGCTTTTGCATACGTTTCTGTTTATAGCAGACACCTTATTTTTTAGAAAGTAGACTTTCTGGAAGTGAGTTAACAGTACATTTTTACTAATTTAATATTGAAAATCAGTTTTCCCCTTGCTGTCAGGCGATGAAATTTTGTTCTTCTGTGCTGATCTTTCTGTTGATGTATTATGACATAGTCTGTCAACATGAACAGATATGTGGAAGGAGATTGGGTGGCTGAAAGGTACAACCTGCATAGAACTCTTTCTGAATTTTAAGCATGTTATCATGTTTGGGTACAACAAGTAAGATTGTGCTTGCTTTAAAACGCTGTTATTTTTATGTAATTTAAGCCCAAGCAAAACAGGTGGACCATGACTAGGCTCTAAAGCCGAATGAGTGAGCCAATTCTAAAACATGTATTCCAGAATATCTTTTATAAAGCTCTTTCCAAAGTTGATTCTTTCAAAAAATACTCACCATTGGCAAAATATAAAGGTTTCTCAACAAAAAGGAGAAATCAATTCACACACATATGATTATTAAACATAGCTATTTTCTCCAAAATTAAACAATTTAACAATTGTTACATGCTTTTATTTTCACAGATGTTTTTATTGTTTGCTACATATCTGGATTATATCAAGTACACAATTCTGAGGTTAGGTAAAATGCTCAAGCCTGAAAGTTTTTATTTGAAACTAAACTAACAATTGCTATTAGTTTTCTAAGCAATTCTATTTATCTAGGACCTTATCATTGCCATTTAAATATGTTTTACCCATAAAATGCACACTTAAATAAAGGCTATCCCTGCTTTTCATTTTATTTTTTTATTTTTGAAGTAACTTTATTTTGAAAAGAATTTTTCAGCTTTAGCAAGCTCACATTGGGGTTATTGATCTGAGATATTAGATAACAATTAATTTCATATTTCTAATACAGTAGAAACTTTATAAGCTTTCCTACAAATAAAAGAATTACTTTTAAAAAATTGCTAGTATGTTGTTGTACATTCCCTCTTTTCATCTTAAATACAGAGAAATAAAAGATCTTTACTCATTATTGAATTCTAAAGAAGGCTTCATTTTAAATAAAGTATGAATTTTGATTTAGAGACACAGGAAAAAAATCTTTTAAGATCTATACTTCAACTAATTTGTTAATCTCGTGCCACTTTCAGCATTTGTCACACATATAGACCAGGAAATTGGCTCCATCTCATTCTAGCTCTGTATTGAATTAAAAACCTCTACTGCAAAGAAGAGCATGATGTGGGGAAAGAATAAATTTTGTTCTTCCTTTAGTAATGCACATATATTTCCATACATTTCACATCCTAGGGGAGCCTCTGAATGCATTCAATAAATACAAAACTATAATTCCAGAAAAGGAAAAGGTTGAATATTTTTTTCTGGTTTTAATATACCATTTTCAGTTTGAAGATTGAACATTAAATATTTTTATTCATTTTTTTTTTACTTTTTCTTTTAACAGATACCTTCAATAGTAGAAACAAGTCTGAAATAATGAATCTTAGTTGCTCCTTCCACTTGGATAATGTTAGTAGTTTTAGATCAGAGAAAATTAAATATCAGCGAAGGCAAATTGAGGGAAAAAATATTTTATGCCATTTGAATCAAGGTTTGCATTCCATTCAGTAAAGTGGATCCTGGCTAATTTAGTAGACATTGTATGCAAACCACATATGTGTATACATAAAAAGGAGTGTCCACGCCTATTTCATGTGACTAGGCTAACAGAAAAGGTTGTTTTCAATAAAGTATGACAATAAAGAGATAGCTTTTAAGTATGAAGGATGAATTTTTATTAAGATTTTGTTAAAATGAAATATTCCCCCAGGTGATAGAGATTACTGACTAGAAAGATAGACTTGCTGTATGTATAGCTCACTATACTTTCAAGTATTTGAATCTGTGACTGTGCTCTGAGGAGACAGTGCATTAGGGCAGATTTATGATGGCCTCACAGAAACACAGCTAGCGAAGATTATGGCATAATTGTTTAGAAAAATGGTGAACTGAAGTTTCCTGACCAACATATATCTCGACGAAACCACAGTTTGCAAATTGCCTTGAGGAGTCATCTTTTATTAAGTGTTTGATAGGTACTGAAATGTACATATCTATTTTAAAACATATCGTCTATGTTTTATTATTTTGTTAATAGGCTGATATTGGATTTTCAAAGATTCTGCTTAATGTTTTGGGTTCAAAACCTTTTAAGTTATATATTTATATTTTCTAAATATCTTAAAAATTAATATCCAGTAAAAAATCATGCCATGTTAAAAAATTCATTTTGTAATATTTAAAAACTAAAAGGTCCAATAATACTAATGATTTGGATAAAGTGGTAGCACATCTGCATGTTAAGAGATTCAAAATTTTTTAAGTTTTTTCAAAATATTTACATTCTTATTCACTGAAAAAGATATAAGCCTTAGATATAAGATATAAGATAAAGATATAAGAAAAAGATTGCTTATATTGGTCAACTTAAAGCTTGCCACTACTTTGAACCATTCTTTTTTTGAGGTGTTTAATCACCATGATCTTCATTTGAAGGATATAGCTGTTTCCCTGTTATTTTATAAGGCCAGAGAAGATGCTCCCTTACTAAATTTAGGACTAATGTCTGAGCAAATGTGCTTACAGACTTATTCCTATGGATAGTCTTATCTGGGTATTATCAAAGATGACAGAATGTATGACATAAACTTGTAATCGTTCTGCGATGCACTTTCAATTTCTGCGACCATCATTCTCTGCTGCCTCTTTAAAAAAATTTTTATAATAGCCTACAGTGTCACCATTCATATTTAGGAGAACCATAAATTGTTTTTTCCAAATCTCGCATAGCGATTTATGTTCTTCTGCTTAATCTTAGAAATAAATGTGTGGGAAAACAGTACTGTAAAATTAGATAACATAGCTTTGAAATTGCTGGAGTCATAGCCCCCTTAAACTTCTCATTCTATTGGGTGTCCTTGTGTTTTATAGCTTAGGAATTTAGATTCTTAATACTGGTATTCTGTAAAGGAAGTGTTCCTGAAAGTCACACTTATGAGCTATTGTGTGTCCTAACTTCTTTGGGGCATACAATTCCCCTAGCAGACAGCAGCTGACACATAGGAGAATTTGGCTCAAAATGTCAGATAACTTTTAACTCTAAAATATCTTTTGGGTCTCTTTTTGGGGGGCTTCAGTAAAAGCAACTGGAAAGCATAGGAAGCATGTATTTTTACTATTGACCTACGCTCTTCGTCACAGCTCAGAATTCTTCTTCCTTCCCTTCCCCTGGTGTCTCTTCCTTCCTCTCTCCCTTCTCTTCCTTCCCTTCATTCTTTTTTCTTTCTATTTTTTTTTCACCGTGGCAAAAAACACCCGAGACTTAACTTCTTTCTTTCTTTATTTTTTTTGAGACAGAGTCTTACTTTTTCACCCTTGGTAGAGTGCTGTGGCATCACAGCTCACAGCAACCTCCACTCCTGGGCTTAGGCTATTCTCTTGCCTCAGCCTCACCGAGTAGCTGAGACTACAGGTGCCCGCCACAACACCGGGCTATTTTTTTGTTGCAGTTTGGCCGCGGTTGGGTTTGAACCTGCCACCCTGGGTATATGGGGCTGGCGCCCTACCCACTGAACCACAGGCACCACCCAGAGACTTAACTTCTTAATAAGTGTTTAATTGTACAGTATTGCTAACTATTAACACAATGTCATGCAGCAGATCTTCAGAATATTTTCATCTTGCATGACTGAGTATGCTGGAGGAATACCAGCTTCCCATTTCCCCTTCCTCCCAGCCACTATTTCTTTGAGTTTGACTCCATTAGACACTTCATGTAAGTGGAATCACACAGTATTTGTCCCTCTATGCCTGGCTTTTTTCACTTAGCATAATGTCCTACAGGGTCACTATTATACCTTTCTGTGTCCAGTCATTATCCTCCCTTTCCTTGGAGGATCACCAGGGAGGGGCAAAGTTGGAATGTTCCCCTTGAAATAAACCAGTTCATTCACTAGGAGTTTGGGGGAAGTCAACCCACAGGGCATTAGTTCTTACAGGAAGCAAATACAGCAAGGCTTTCAGCCACCATTGCAGACACTGCTGACTGTTGAGAAGCAAAGCTAATGTTTGCTGAGTGCTCCTTATGTGCCAGGAGTCAGGCATAGGCGCCTTACTCTCACATTCACATTCATCTACACAGCTCCCTGTGGAGGTAGGTACTGTTACCATCCCCACTTTACAGATGAAAGAAATTGAGACACAGAGAAATTAAGCGACTTGAACAAGTGTATAAAGCAGATAAGAGATGGGTTTCAGCCTCCTATTTGAGCACTGTTACTGCCTCGGTAACAGTCAACTTAGCAAAAAATGTTCTTTCTCTGAATCCAAGATAGTAAAATTATACTCCATCCCAATGTAGGAGAAGCGCTCATTAATTCTCCTTTCCTAGTTAAGAAATATGGAGAAGCTATCGTTGGCCAATGTCTTCTGACCTTGTCTGGCTATCTGGTACTAGAGAGGAGTAGATGTACCCAGAATTAGTATCCAGTATTCATCCATGTACTATAAAAAAAATAGAGACATACATGGCTGGATGCTTTCCAGATGCTCTTCATATTTCTTTAATATTAATAAGAATTATTGATGATGTACTTTTTCCAAGACTGTATCTGTCAGTTGTGGTTGTTGTTAAATTTACCTATCCTTGAATGAGACTTTGGAAGAATTTATTGATTTTTACTTCCAAGATAAGATTTGGTGCCTAACTTTCTGTCCTCTTACTAATAATTTTTTTAATCATTTTTGTTGCATTCATCTTTACTCAAAAAGATTTTTTACTAAAAATTGCTTGTTTCAGTTACCAATAAGAATTGCAGATTGTGAGTCAATTGGCTACAACCACCAAGCCAAATCCTATCACATTCTATATCTATATTCTGTTGAAGTAATATAAACATTGTGCTTTATTTTAAACAATTATGTAATTTACTTATGTCTAAAAAATGTTTTGCAAATAGTAGGTGTTCAAACAGCAGAGCTAAGTACAGGATTGTGGAGGCCATGACGTCAGTGAAAAGAGGGAGAATTCTGGCTCTAGTTCATATGATGTTCTGACCCTAGACCAATTATTAATTTCTTCAGACCTACTTTTTCTTTTGTATAAAACAAGTACTATACTAACCAGTGAAACTAACTTAAGAGATAATTCTTACATATTCTGTGAACTATCACAAAACCTGGCACTGTGTAAGTACTCAGTAAATATTATCTGTGATTATTAATTTATAGGAGATTTTAATGCCTGCAAGTTGAATTGCTATTTGAAAAGTTCTATTTTTGGCATATTACACTCATATATAAATGATAATACTGATAATCCCAATAAAAACTAATTTATTTTTAAAGAATCAAATTAGACTGAAATCTGAGAGAAAATTTTTTTTTTAAAAAAGGTTTAGTGTCTTCTTTTTGGGGGGAGGAGAGAGGAGACAAGGTTTGATTATGTTGTCCAAGCTGGTCTCAAACTCTTGAGCTCAAGCAAACCTCTTGTCTCAGCCTCCCTAAGTTTATCTGTGAATATAGGCACAAGCTACTGAGCCTGGATTAAGATGAAATTTAGACTATTATGATTACGTAAACTTATCTAGTTTATAAAAATGAAACTTAGAAAATTTTGGTTTTATATGTGGAAGAAATACTCTGTGGATAGAATTTAAAAATTAAGTAGAATTTTCTGTTCATAGTTGTCATGGGAGTCACATCATTCACTGTGGCTGCAATGGTAAACGAGATAATATCTCTATCTTTAGAAATTTACAATCTAGTGGAATATTTAGTAATTAAAATTATGATGTAAGAGCAGTATAGGAAAAATTAATTCCACGTAACTAACTTGGGGGTATGAAGCCAGGTGTTTCATTTATGCTGTACTGCTGAGAATGCCGTGTTTATTCAAACCTACCCAAGCTCTGTAACTGTCCTGTTGTGTATGTATCCATGTCTACATGTGTGTGCTCATGAATTGTGAGAATAAAACAAAAAGTCCTCTATAATGGAAGATACCGTTACCTATTTATAAGAAGAAAAATAGTGGGTTTTCCCTTTCATCCTCAAGTGAAAATGCAATTTCCCTAAAGGAACAGTTATGTGCCTGCCTAAATGGTCATACGGTGAAATAGTTTATAAATAGTAAAGTCTATTTGACAAAGTAATAGTTGTTGATTAGTCTTCTTCATTCTTTTCATTTTGAGTTTCTTGGACTGTGCCATACATAATTTTGGAAAAAGAAAGGCAAAAGTCTTTCCCTTTAATGCTGACAGGAATAACAAGTACCTCATCTCTTCTTTGTCCTTTGACTTGGGTGACTTGTGTCCTCGTGTGTGACCACAAGGCACCCTTTCTGTTGACAGTTACAAGCAAGGTAAAGATGTCTTGATGGACGGTGTACACAGTCAAAATAGGCTAAGATGTCCAGAATGATTTGGGTGGCTTCAGTGCAGCTGTGTAAAGTATGGTACAGCCATCCTGCTTGATACTCGGATGAAGCGGAACAAAGGAGAGAGAATGAGCCTACTTAGATTTTCTATCCTATTCTTTCATGACTAAGGTGAATTAGATGAAAAATGAATTTAGATTTCCTAACTTTAACTTGTACCTCAATCATCATTTAGGACTTTCTAACTACTAAGATATAACAAAAATCTCAAAGCAGATTGTTGAAGTTATTGTTGATTATTGTTGAAGTTAAACCCAATTTTCATGGGCTAAGCTATATTTAGTAAATTTTTTTTTAAGACAGGTATTAGGGATTCTTTTCTTTTCTAATTTGGTATTAATGACTAAAAACATGCCTGGCTGCCATCTGTTATCACAGGTGTCATCTTATGAAAATGCTGGTTCTTGAGCTTAACTCTGATGCTCTGTCTGCCGAGGCAAATAGAAGCTGATTAAACTACAAGGCTGACTTCCTCATGCTGAATGCTACCCTCTGCATGCAACCTCATGATAGAATTACTGTAGCGTACTTTCCAATCTTTTGAAAATCCTTTGTTTCTAACCTTCAAAGACCAGCATTAAAGTATTGTTTGCATGTTACTAACAAAAGAAAGGAAAACTACTACCTGGAAGAAAAAGTGATGCAAACATGAGCAAAGCTTTATTCATCTTACTTAGTCTTTTCAATAACAGATTTTACTCAGTCAATCATAGAATAACACATCCTGGGCACTCAGATGCTAAAATGCATACTGTAAATTGCGTACCCCAATATGCAAAATACATACTGTAAACCTGGAAGTTTACAGGCTTGAGCACAGACAAGTCTGGAAATCCTACATAGTAAGTGGAAATAAGATGAACAAAATTCTGTATTATTTTAATTAGCATTGTTTTAATCTCTCTCTCTCTCTCTTTTTTTTTTTTTTTTTGAGACAAAGCTTCACTTTGTCACCCTTGGTAGAGTTCTGTGACATCATAGCTAAACAGCAACCTCAAACTTTTGGGCTGATGTGATTCTCTTGCCTCAGCCTTCCAAGTAGCTGGGACTACAGGCGCCCACCACAACACCCGGCTATTGTTAATTCATTCATTCCTTCCTTCGTCTTTTTTTTTTTTTAGAGACAAGGTCTTGCTATGGCTCAGGGTGATTCGGAACCTGTGAGCTCAGGCAATCCACACTCCTCTGTGTCCCAAAGTGCTAGGATAATAGGTGTGAGCCACTGAGCCAGCCATTGTTTTAATCTTAATTGCAATATTTTATTTTTTTATCATTTTATTTTATTTTATTTTATTTTTATTAAATCATAGCTGTGTACATTGATATGATCATGGGGCATCATTCACTAGCTTTACAGACCATTTACCAAGTTTCACATATACCCTTGTAAGATGCACCCCTGGTGTAATCCCACCAATCCCCTCCCCTCTACCCACCTCCCCCCTCTCTCCCCTCCGTTTCCCCCTTCCCCCTATTCTTAGGTTGTAACTGGGTTATAGCTTTCATGTGAAAACCCTAAATTAGTTTCATAGTAGGGCTGAGTACATTGGGTACTTTTTCTTCCATTCTTGAGATACTTTACTAAGAAGAATATGTTCCAGCTCCATCCATGTAAACATGAAAGAGGTAAAGTCTCCATATTCCATGGTAAACATGAAAGAGGTAAAGTCACCATATTCCATGGTGTACATGTACCACAATTTATTAATCCATTCGTGGATCAATGGGCACTTGGGCTTCTTCCATGACTTAGCAATTATGAATTGAGCTGTAATAAACATTCTGGTACAAATATCTTTGTTATGATGTGCTTTTTGGTCTTCTGGGTATATGCGCAGTAGAGGGATTACAGGATTGAATGGCAGATCTATTTTTAGATCTCTAAGTGTTCTCCATATCTCTTTCCAAAAGGAATGTATTAATTTGCATTCCCACCAGCAGTGCAAAAGTGTTCCCTTTTCTCCACATCCGCGCCAACATCTCTGGTCTTGGGATTTTGTGATATAGGCTAGTCTCACTGGAGTTAGATGGTATCTCAAAGTAGTTTTGATTTGCATTTCTCTGATGATTAAAGATGATAAGCATTTTTTCATATGTCTGAAGGCTGCACGCCTGTCTTCTTCAGAGAAGTTTCTCTTCAAATCCCTTGCCCAGCCTGCGATGGGATCCCTTGTTCTATTCTTGCTAATGCGTTTGAGTTCTCTATGGATTCTGGTTATTAAACCTTTGTCAGAGACATAACCTAATTGCAATATTTTATGTTAGTACATACTTTTTATTCTTCTTTCCATAATCTTGCCTCTTGTCTCTGTTTTTTTTTTTTTTTAAGACCGAGTAGAGTGCCCCATGGTGTCATAGCTCACAGCAACCTCAAACCCTCAAGTGATCCTGTTGCCTTGGCCTCCCCAGTAACTTGGACAACAGGCACCTGCCCCAACGCCCAACTATTTTTAGTAGAGACAGACTCTCGCTCTTTATCTGGCTGGTCTCAAACTCCTGAGCTCAAGCAACCCCCAGTCTTGACTTCCCAGAGTGCTGGGAGCATAGGCCATTCATTGCCCCTGGCCTTGCCTCTTCTCTTTTTTTCAGATTAATTTTACTACCTATTTATGTCATTTACAAGGAAGAAGTACAGTTACAATTATTTAAAGTTTACAATGATATTAAATGTACAAATTAATTTAGAATAATTGATTACCATAAATAATTATGAAAAACTTATTTATTTATTTATTTGAGACAGAATCTCACTTTGCTGCCCTTAGAAGAGTGTCGTGGTGTTTATAGCTCACAGTAACCTCAATGCCTTGGCTCAAGAGATCCTCTTGCCTCAGTTTTTCATTTTTAGTAGAGATGGGGTCTCACTCTGGCTCAGGCTTGTGAGCTCAAGCAATCCACCCACCTTGGCCTCCAAGAGTGTTAGGATTATTAAGGCATCCAGCCTTAATAATTTATTTGAACTCAACTAAATTTTCTTTTTCAATCAAGAGAGGTTGATAATCCCCACAAAATCATGAATGGAAACATAATTCTCAAAACTTCTGGATCCTCTTCTTTTCTAACATAAGAGTCTAGGAGGCAACATCCTTTACAAGCTGTATGAGTCAGGGCTTTCCAGAGAGGCACAACTAATGGAATGAGCATGGATGTGTTAGGGGAATGGTTCATGCAATTATGGATTAGTGGGGAATTAGATCCCATGATAGGCCACGTGAAAGGTGGAGAACCAGGGAAGCTTGGAGCGGCCATGTCCTGAGTCCAAGTCAGAAAGCCTCAGAACCACAAAGCCAGTGGTGTAATCTTCAGTTCATAGTCAAAGTCTTGAGAACCCAGAGGGCTACTGGCCCAAGCCCAGGAATCCAAAGGCCAGAGATCCTGGAGTACTGATGGCCGAGGGTAGGAGAAGAAGAGCATCTCATCCCCAGCAGAGGAAAGGAAAGGAAATCACCTTTTATTCTTACCTTTTCTGTCTTATTCAGGGCCCTAGTTGAGTGGATGGTGCCCACCCACACTAAGGATGGATCTGCCCACCTCAGTCCATGAACTTACATACCAGTCTTCCTTGAAATGATATTTTACCAGCTCTACGGGCACTTTTTAGTCCAGTCAAGTTGCCTGAAATTAACTATCCCACAAACATACCAAAATTTACCTTCATTCTGTTTCTGATGTTTACAAGTGGATGTTCTACAATTCATGGGAGTGGTTCCCAAAAATATTAACATTTTAACTGAGTAAAGACTACTTCTTGTGTTAACAAACATCTTGAGGTGAAATGTTAAATCTAAAAGTCATTCTTAGCTCATGACAAATTATGCCAATCAGGTTTCCTAACATCTGAAGTTTTAATGATATTTTAATTTTGAAAATAAGGATGTTTATAGAAAGGAACAGTTGATTCTAGGTCACAGGTCAGGTGTAGGGAATATAAATTTGGTCAGAGTCATACATTTTGGGTTTTGAGTAGTCTCATAGGGAACCAAAGTGTCTGTGGAGAGAGGCCTGAGGAAGGACTGTTGGCAATGTCCCTGTTCCCATCTTGTGTGATGCTCTCCTGTTTGTAGCACAGAAGCTCATTTTGAGCCATGGTATCAATATTCTTTTCTTTTTTCTTTCTTTCTTTCTTTCTTTCTTTCTTTCTTTCTTTCTTTCTTTCTTTCTTTCTTTCTTTCTTTCTTTCTTTCTTTCTTTCTTTCTTTTTTTTTTTTATGAGGCAGAGTCTCACTATGTTGCCCTGGTAGAGTACGGTGGCATCACGGCTCCCAACAACCTCAAATTCTTGGGCTTAAGCGATTCTCTTGCCTCAGCCTCCTAAGTAGCTGGGACTACAGGCGCCTGCCACAATGCCTGGTTATTTTTGTTGCCAGTTGTCATTGTTGTTTAGCTGTCCCGGGCCGTGTTTGAACCTGCCAGCCTTGGTGCATATGGCCGGCACCGTAACCGCTGTGCTGCAGGCATCGAGCCTCAATATTCTTTTTATTCTGGCTAAGATCTCTAACAACCATTTGTCCTATATTTTAGGTCCAGTCCACATCTTGGATCCGTCTGATGAGAGGCATAATTGTCAATAGCATTTCAAGTCATTCATTATAGTATACATATATTTCGTGCCAGTCACTGAATGGCATATTTTGCAAATTTTTTTATTTCTTCCCCATAATAAATCTGAAGAGTACCTATTATTTCGAATTAGGACCTAATTTTTGCTCTTTTGCTCTTCATATCTTTCAGAACTTACAGTTTTGCTGTATGTGAATAATTTTCCAGATGATTCCCACAGATTCATTGGGCTTCAGGAGCTATTGTCCCTCGTTAGATTCTACCCGCTGGTATAGCCAACTTCCTGGCTCAGTGAGATTTGGGTAAAGTGGTGTTCTACCCATGAACTTTGTGTCTCTATGAACAGAGTCTGGTTCTATGTCAGGTGTCTCTTCCCCTTTTTCCCCATATCTACTTGTATATAGTCTGTCATCTCATCTGATCTCATCTTGTATACCTATCCATTTGTTCAATTATTTAAGAATTTTTATCTTAAGATGTTTCTTAAGGACAAGCAAAATGAATTCTAATACTGATGTTTCCAAAGGTCCATAAAAATGACACCTACAGAAGCCTAGAATGTTCAAGAGGCAGTCCTTAAATTCAGTATTGATGACAACGTAGAAAAACGTGACCCCTTACTGGAATAAAGACTCCTGGTCAAAATGCGCTGCAAATGCAGCTCTTTTGTTCCTGTACACCCATAAATTTATCTGGATACAGTTTCAATACATTGCTATATATTGTAGACTATCAATAAATATTCACTGATGGATATTACCAAGGTACAGTTACAGGAAAAGGGGTACTTCTCCTTTAGTGAGAACCCTTGATTCAGTTTTTGGCTGTATTATATATTAGTTGAGTGTCTGAGCATATTTATTAAGTCTTCTGAGTCTTTCTTTTCCTTTATGTATAAAAAATAAGTTACACTATCATCTTATTCATGGGATTCCACAAAAAATTCTATAGAAAAGATGATATGAAATCAGGTACATAGTACACGATTTTCTCTATCAGGTCATAGATGGCACATTCACTGAGACAATTATTGAGATTTATTAAAGAATTTATTTATGGGTTATGGATAGGGTTAAGTGAATTAACAAGAGAGGAGCTGTTCCCATGATTAAGCCAGAGGAGGAAGGGGAGTGAGGAATTATTGGAATATGTAGAAACATTTCTGCCTATGGGAAAGTTCTGCTTCCTTACAAGAGCTCTGACGGAAGTCGAGTAAGCTGCAATCACAAAATCTTATTTTATGCCAGTACCACTAGACAAAGCTGATTATAAGACAGAGAAACTAGAGCCCAGTTGATCCATACCATAAAGCTCAGCATTCTAGGGCAATGACAGCATAGAGAAGAATGGGAATTGGTTATGGAGGGGCAAAGAGATTATCCAGAATAATGCCCAAGAAATGTTTGTTGAATACACAAAGATTGAATCTAAATCCCTGTTGGTTATGGATGATAAAGTGAAAAATGATAAAGTGAAAAAAGATGATAAAGTGAAAAAAAAAAAGACGGAGTAAGGTAATTAGGGGAAGCTTAATTTGTTAAGAATAGAAAAGAATGAATAAATTAGAAAGCAATGGAAAAATTAGAAAAGAAAAATGAGAAAAAGGGAAGTTTAAGCAAGATCAAGTGCATTACTATGATAAACATTTAAAAATAAATTTAAAAATAAATATATCATGCTATATTAGATTAGTCACTTTGTTATTGAGTCTAGTAAAGCCTGATCCAAGTTGGAAGCTTAAAATAACTAAAAACAGAATGTTGCTTTTTGTGCTCTTGACTGGCAAGCAGTCTCCAACATATACGTAATCTTCAAAAGTAGAGAAATATTTAGGGTTAGAATTTGGAACTTCAATTCAGTATTGCATGGTCTTGGAGCAGTATACAAATGATGTAGGTACAAAGTACAAGTTGAGAGACCTCATCTTTCTAGGATGATTCTAAAATAAAGACCTTCTTTTTTCTTAATCAGGAAAGTACTTTGCTAATTAAGTTGTTTTGTGTCCTATTAAAAAGGGGGCCTAAATTCCACATAAGTCACCTACTTTCTAAGTATTTCACACAATAAATATTGAAGTCTAATTTGTCAATTTCACAGGATACAAAACATGCTAGTGGCATACGAGGCCTAGAGTTCATTGCCATGAAGGATACAAGATATGAATGTAGGAGAATCTGCCTTTGTTGCTTAGAGCTCAGCTGAAAATTGGAGGGAGAAATTCCAGGCAGAACTAAGAATAGCCAAAGAGAAATTTAAGGAAAGTTATCACTTTGAAGTGAGGGGAGTTTCCTGTTTGTGGCATTAAATTGGCTTGTAAGACAGGAACAAAACTTCGATATTTTGAAATAGGGGAGCAGAAAAGACTTTCTACATGATTATACTAATATGGAGTATTTGCTGAGTGCTTACTGTGCATCAGGTACCGGCCTAAATACTTTACATGCAATTGACTAATATAATTACTACCCATTTTTACACAGTAATGAACCATTGATTCTGCAAGATCACATGGATACCATTGGTTCAAAAAAACTTAGCTTACTCGATGTTTCATGTGCTGAAAAGTTTTTTTTTTTCCAGTAGCCAAGTGCCTAAGAAAGGACTGTTTCATAATTTTCTATGTATAGTTTCATAATATCAGTATTTATCAAATGTAGTAAAATGTTTATAATGTCTTCATGGCAGATATGTTAATTTTTTTAAACTAGCTAAACCACATTCTCAATAAATAGGAATGACTGGTTTCAAGTCTCTAATAGAATTGATTAAATTAAGCAGTGCAGTGATATGTAAGTATATTTGAATAATCTTTAAGGAACTTATATGAAGATTAAGCAAAAGTATGAATTACAAAGTAACGTGTCACAGAATATCTGATTATATTCAGCAGAATGGTGTTTACAAAGAAATGTGAATTATCGTAACTTAATACACTCTAAAAAAAAAAAGGTAAAACTCTGTCCTCCCTTTCTAGAAATCACATATAACTAACAAAAGTACACTTCTCTAAAATGGAAGTATGCTGTTTAAAAGAAAGTGTGGAGTAAGCTTTCTTTATTGTGGTATGTTTTATTTACTTTTACCTTTAACAAATGTAACTCTCCTGATGCAACTAATTCTGATGTCCAATTTAGGTATCAAGTTAGTAAATACCTCCAGAGCAATATCAGCAGAAATGATCAGCAAGAATTTAGCTACCAGAAAAAAAAAAAAACAAAAACAAAAAAAAAACGGCTGGGAAGCAGGAATGGAGAACAGAAATATTCTTTGAATCAACCAAAGGAACTTAGAGGCATTTTCTGTCCCTCTGATCAACCAAAGGTGACCAGGAAAATTTTCACTTAAAGATAAATTAGTGTTGATAGAATTTTTGTTTGAAGGCAAATTATGGTGTATTTTGACTTATACTCAAATCTCTTCCTTGCTGTGCAGGTTCAAATATTTCAGTCAGGCTGAGGCCACGGAAGCCCATGTGAATGTTTCCTCAGGCAGGAGATCTCTGATCAAGAGAACCATGTGGGTGCATTGTGAATTGCATGAAGCGCTATGCAGATTTCAAGATGCTTACCGAATGTAAGAAGAGAATTTAAAAAACAAATAATCTACTGATATGAATTCTACAATCATTTTTGAATAATGAACCCCTACTGAAAGAGCAAATATGATCAGATTGAACAATTTACTGATTATTTTAACCCACCGGCTCGGATCAATGTCAGAAGTTAGGTGCTTTCTTTCTTGCCTGCAGAAATTTTCCTGATGTAAGTTACTCCAAGTCTTGTGGTGGTGCTTGGATATGAGTGGAATGGAGATGCTTTCTTTGTCATGGAAACAAAATACGTGCTTGCTTGACTCCATTTGATAACATCTCTGATGAGGATAACAGGGGTCATGATCTGAAGTATAGACATGACAAAATGTTTTCTTAATTGTTCACTCACCTGGTACTCTCAGAATTTTCCCACTTTTTTTATTGTTGTAATCCCATTGGGGGATAAGATTACAAGTAATTTTATTTTATTTTTCATTTCAAAATATTGTATGTTTTTGATTACATAAACAATAAAATATTAAAATGCATGAAAGAGAAATTATGGAGTAGTCAGTTGCTAAGATGCTGGTTTTCCAGTTTCAATACATGTAGATACTTGCAAGGAGCATAAAGAAACTGAGAAATGTTCTATACACTAATGAGAATAACAAGCACAAAGGACAAGAAACTGAGGAGCAGTGCTTTAGTGACACAAGCACCACCAGACAAAATTGGACAAGTATGATGGACGAAGAAAAAGAGAACAAACTAACTAACTAAAGGTGATGGTGAAAAATGGATGAATCTTAAATATAATATTGACATTAGATCATTATTCAAAGGAGTTTTACCTTCTAACATAGATTTCTAGTTAATTTTTGCTGTTTCTGTGTCTGCTATGGTGGGATATTCTTTACATAACTGTTTTGTCTTATGTTCTCTTGACTTTATTCATGGAGACAAAGCTATACCATCATATGTATGTGTGACTCAGATGCAAAACTAAATACAATCATCTATGTGATCTATTTGTGGGAAGTAGAATCAGATATTTCACTTCTAACTCCATCAAGCAAAAGAAAAATCAGCCGTGATTCCAAGAAGAGATGAATTTCATTGGTAAGAAAATATTTGTCCTAAAATTTTCAGAGTGAATTATCAGTACCATACCGTAAAAAATGTCAAGTGCCATTTTTATAAACAAAACTATAATTGGCAAATGAAGGAACACGTTTATATTTGACAAAGATGTAATTGCATGAATATTTAAATTTACTTCTGTGTACATATAAATAAAGTTTGGATATCATTGCAAAGCAGCATCTCTTATATTTTGAGCTCTGCTGTCAACTTCTTAAAGACAAAAATGATGCTTTGTCTTACACTTTCATGTGTTGTTTTGAACTTATTTCATTATGTTGGTCTTATGTAGGCAAAGCTTTAATTTATGTGTTCTGTTTATTTTAATTTCTAAACTCAAATTCTGTAATAAAAAAGTATATGCCAAATTAGGAAGATTTTCCTATCTTCTTTTTCTTTTAAAAAAATACATTTTATATTTGAGAGTAGCTTTAGGTTTACAGCAAAATACAAGGTAAAGAAATTTCTCATGGCTCGGGGCCAGCCACATACACCAAGGCTGGTGGTTTGAACTCAGCTCGGGCCAGCTAAACAACAATGACAACTGCAACCAAAAAATAACCAGGCATTGTGGTGGGTGCCTATAGTCCCAGGTACTTGGGAGGCTGAGGCAAGAGAAATGCTTAAGCCCAAGAGTTTAAGGTTGCTGTGAGATGTGATGCCACAGCTCTCTACCAAGGGCAACATAGTGAGACTCTGTCAAAAAAGAAAGAAAGAAAGAAAGAAAGAAAGAAAGAAAGAAAGAAAGAAAGAAAGAAAGAAAGAAAGAAAGAAAGAAAGAAAGAAAGAAAGAAAGAAAGAAAGAAAGAAAGAAAGAAAGAAAGAAAGAAAGAAAGAAAGAAAGAAAGAAAGAAAGAAAGAAAGAAAGAAAGAAAGAAAGAAAGAAAGAAAGAAAGAAAGAAAGAAAGAAAGAAAGAAAGAAAGAAAGAGAGAGAAAGAAATTTCTCATAAACTCCCTTCACATGCATAGCTGTCCCCATTATCAACACCCCCCACCACAATGGTACATTTGTTACACTGACAAATCTTTATTACTCCAAGTCCACAGTTTACATTAGGGTTCACTCTTGGGAGTGTATATTCTATGGGTTTGAGTAAGTTTATAATGACATGTATCCACCGTTATATTGAACAGATAATTTTCACTGCCCTAAAAATCCTCCATGGTCTTCATCCCTTCCTCCTTCTTAGCCCCTGTTACCCCTGGCGACCACTGGTATTTTAGCTGTCTCCATAGTCTTGTCCTATTCAGAATCATATGCAGTTAAGAGGGACCTGTATGTGGTGGTGCTCCCATGTGACCATAATACTGAATTTTCACTGTATCTTTTCCATGTTTTGACATGCTTAGATACAAAAATACGTACCCTTACCATTGTGTTATTGCCTATGGTATCTGGTACAGTAATATACTGTAACATGATACAGGAGCACAGGCTATACCTTCTAACATAGATGTGTAGCAGGCAATACCACCTAGGTCTACTTAAGTCCCCACACTATGATGTTTACATCATGATGAAACCACTTAACATCACACATCTCAGATTATATCCCTATCATGAAGTGATGCATAACTGTAGCTGGAGTCATAAAGCATGTAGTCTCTTCCAGTGAGCTTTTTAAACTTAGTTATATGTATTTAAGTTTTTTCCATGTCTGTTAATGGCTTAATCATTCATATCTTTAATGCTCAATAATAGTCCATTCTTTGGATGTATGTCAGTTTGTTTATCCATTTTCCTATGGAAGAACATTTTGGTTGTCCCCAGATTTTGGCAATTATAAATCAAGCTGATATAACTATCTCTGTGTATGTTTTTGTGAGAATGTAAGTTTTCAACCTCTAGGTAAATACCAGGAAGCACAATGACTGGATCTTATACTAAGAGCATATTTATTTTTGTAAGAAACTGATATTTATTTTTGTAGGAAACTGATGAACTATCTTCCAAAGAAGCTTACGATTTTGCACTCTCACTCATTAATTAATCCACTATTAATTAATGAATGTTAATCCACGTCCATGACAGCATTTAGGCTCGGCATTGTGGATTGGGTTCATTCCAGCAGGTATGTTGTAGTGTCTCATTTTGTTTCAATTTGCATTCCTCTGGTGGTATATACCATGTTGAACATGTTGAACATCCTTTTATATGTTTTTACCATGTGCATATCCTCTTTGATGAGGTGTCTGTTCAGATCATTGGCCTACTTTTACGTTGGGTTGTTTTTCTTATTTTTGAGTTTTAAGAGTTGTTCATATATTTTGGATAAAAGTTCTTTATCAGACATCTGTATTAAAATATTTTCTCCCAGTCCATAGCTTGCCTTTTTATTCTCTTGCCAGTGTCTTTCATGGAGTTGAAATGTTTACTTTTATCATTTATTGTTATTTTATTTTGAGACAGGAGTTCACTCCATTTCTTCTAGAATGCAGTGGCATCATCATTGCTCATTGCAACCCCATTCTCTAGGGCTCAAGCAATCCTACTATCTCAGCCTCCTGAGTAGCTGGTACTATAGATGCATGCCACCATGTCTGGCTAGCTTTGCATTTTTGTAGAGATAGGAGTTTCACTATTTTGCTTGCTCATGCTGGTCTCAAACTCTTGGCCTCAAGCAATCCTCCTGTGTGAGCCTCCCAAGATGGGAGCGGATTATAGGCATGAGCCACCGCACCTGGATCTTTCATGGATCACTTTCTGGTGTTATATTTGAAAAGTTATCACCAAAGTTATCTAGTCACCTAGATTTTTTCTTATGTTATCTTCTAGGAGCTTTATAGTTTTGTGTTCTACATTTAGATATATGATCCATTTTGAGTTAATTTTTGTGAAAGGTGTAAAGTCGATATTTAAATTCCTTTTTTTCTCTTGCTTATGAAAATCTAGTTTTTCCAACACCATTTGTAGAAAAGACTACTGCTTTTACTACTTTGTCAAAGATCAATTAATTGTATGTACATGGGTCTCTGTTCTGTTTCATTGATCTATTTCTTTATTCTTTTGCCAATACCACATTGTCTTGATTATTGCAGTTTTATAATAGGTGTTGAAGTCAAGTACTATCAATTTCCAAATTTTGTTCTTCAATATTGTGTTGGCTTTTCAGAATATTTTGCCTCTCCATATAAACTTTAGAGTCAATTTATCGATATCTACCAAACAACTTACTGGGATTTTTAACTGGGATATAATTGAATCTATAGATCAAGTTGGAAAGAACTGGTCTCTTGACAAAATTGTCTTTCTATTCATTAACAGAGACTACCTCATCATTTACTTAGATCTTTGATTTCTTTCATCAGAGATTTGTAGTTTTCTTCATATAGGTCTTATGCATATTTTTATCAGTTTTATACCTAAGGACTTTGTTTTGGGGGCCAATGTAAATGGTACTTTATTCTCTTGAAATTCCACTTGTTCATGGCTGGTACATAGGAAAGTGACTTTGTATATTTGCCTTGTATTTGCAACCTTGCTATTATCACTTTCGAATTACAGGAGGGTTTTTTTTTTTTTAACCAATTCTTCCATATTTTCTACCTATATCATTTACAAACTAAGACAGTTTTATTATTTCTTTTCTTGTCTTAATTTATTTGCTAGGATTTCCAGAATGATGTTGAAAAGCAATAGTGATAGAAGATAATCTTGCCTTGTTCTTCTTCGCAGGAAAGCTTCTGGTTTCCCACTTCTGAGTACGATGCTAGTTAGAGGTTTTTTGTAGAAGCTCTTCATTAAGTTGAGAAAGTTCCCCCATAGTCCTAGTTTACTGAACTTTTTTATTTTTCATCAGGAATGGATGTTGGATTTTATCAAATGATTTTCCTGTGTTGATATAATCACATGATTTTTTTCTTTTTTAACCTGTTTGATGTAATAAATTACATTAATTGATTTTCAAATGTTAGACCAGCCTTGTATACCTGAGAGATATTGCACTTAGTCATGATGTATAGTTCTTTTTTACATTATTAGATTTAATTTTAAAGAACATTTTATATTTTTTCATCCATGTTCGTAAGAGGTATGAATCTATAGTTTTCTTTTCTTATAATGTCTGTTTCTGTGTTTCATGTTAGCATAATCCTGGCATTATAGAATAAATTAGGAAGTATTCTCTCTGCTTCAAACTTCTGAGTAAGATCATGGAGAATACGTATGATTTTTTTTCCTTGAATGTTGTAGAATTCACCAGTGCATGCATATGGTCTTGGTGCTTTCTGTTTTGTAAAATTATCAATTTGTGGTTCAACTAATTTAATAGATACAGACCTATTCAAATTATCCATTTTATCTAGATTATCAAATTTGTGTGAATAGGGTTGTTCATAGGATTTTTTTTTTTTTTTTGTAGAGACAGAGTCTCTCTTAATTGCCCTTGGTAGAGTGCCGTGGCATTTCACAATTCACAGCAACCTCTAACTCCTGGGCTTAGGTGATTATCTTGCCTCAGCCTCCCGAGTAGCTGGGACTACAGGTGCCCAACCACAATGCCCGGCTATTTTTTTGTTCCAGTTTGGCTGGGGCAAGATTTGAACCTGCCACCCTCGGTATATGGGGCCGGTGGCCTACCCCTAAGCCACAGGCACCGCCCGGGACTTTTTCATTATCCTTTTAATGTCAATGGGCTCTGTAAAGACATCCCCTCTTTTATTTCTGATAAGCATAATTTGTGCCATTTTTAAAATTTTCTTTCTTATACTGGCTAGAAGCTTATTAATTTTATTAAATTTTCAAAGAACCAGCTTTTGATATTATTGATTTTCTCTATTTTCCATTTTTAATTTTATTGATTTATGCTTTAATTTCATTATTTTTCTCTTCTGCTTACTTTCAATTTAATTTGGGCTTCTTTTTCTAGTTTCCTAAAGTGGAAGCTTAGAAAGTTGACTTTAGATTTTTCTTCTTTTCTAATGTGTGCTTCGAATGTAATAAGTTCACCTCTAGGCACTGCTTTCACTGCATTCCATAAATTTTAATAAGTTATATTTTAATTTTTGTTTGGTTCTTAATATTTTTAAATTTTTCTTGAGATTTAATCTTGTTCCATATGTTATTTAGAAATACGTAGTTTGATCTCCAAATACTTTGGTAATTTTCAGCTATCTTTTTATTACTGATTCAATTAGGGTGTAGAGCAGACCTTTTATAGTTTATGTTCTTTTGAACTTGTTCAGGTCTATTTTACAACCCAGAATGTAATGGATCTTG
Organism: Nycticebus coucang; assembly: GCF_027406575.1. NCBI lineage: Eukaryota > Metazoa > Chordata > Mammalia > Primates > Lorisidae > Nycticebus > Nycticebus coucang. The sequence continues at coordinate 27,125,088 of NC_069792.1, read as the reverse complement.
GTGAATATTCCAAACATCAGCTTGACTTGTTGGATGAGATAGTCTATATACAGTAGTACTTCTATAAGTTGACCAACCTAGGGACTGTGACAAAGTGGAAACAAATGGAGATGGTCAACATAAAGAACTAGGCCTATTATACTGATACGTACATCTGGTACATGTTTGATATATGAAAATTAGGTCAACTGAAGAAGGTGGTCACTTTAGGCAGGCAGTTGACTATGGAGGTTCTACTGTAGGTCCATTATAGCCACTAATGGTGTTGAGTCAATTATGTTTTTGCAGATCTTCTGCCTACTGACTCTGTTCATTTCTGATATGGGGGAGTTGAAGTCTCTAGCTATAATTATGAATTTACTTCTTTCTCCTTGCAGTTTCTATCAGTTTTTGCCTCATGTATTTTGATGCTTTGCTCTTATGTGAATACATGTAAAAAATATCTAAGTCTTAGAGGACTGACCCTTTAATCATTACATAATGCCCCTCCCTATTTTTGATAACTTTCCTTGTTCTGGTGTCTAATCTCTCAAATTAAGTAAGTATTAATTATGTTATACCTTTCTTCATTCATTTACTTTTAAAATATGTTTCGTTATACTTAAAGTGAGTTTCTTGTAGACACTATAGAGTTGAGTCTTGTTTTTTGAACTATTTTGACAAGCTCTGTCTTTCAATTAGAATATTTAGATTACGGATGTTCAAAATGATTATTAATATACTTGGATCAATAATTATATTTATTACTCTTTCATAATTTTTATTTGTTCTTTGTTACTATTTTGTCTTCTACTCTTTCTTTTTTACTGTTTTTTTTATTAACCATTTTGTATGATTCCATTTTATTTCCTTTCTTAGTTTATCACTTATACTTTTTTTTTTTTTTTTGTAGAGACAGAGTCTCACTCTAAGGCCCTCGGTAGAGTGCTGTGGCCTCACACAGCTCACAGCAACCTCCAACTCCTGGGCTTAAGCGATTCCCTTGCCTCAGCCTCCCAAGTAGCTGGGACTACAGGCGCCCGCCACAACGCCTGGCTATTTTTTGGTTGCAGTTTGGCCGGGGCCGGGTTTGAACTCGCCACCCTCGGTATATGGGGCCGGCGCCTTACCGACTGAGCCACAGGCACCGCCCTCACTTATACTTTTTTTAATGTTTTACGTAGCTGCCTTAGCTCTAATATACATTTAGTATTAATAAATATTTACTTTCATATAACACAATATCACTTTATGAACAGTGCAAGTACTTTACAATAACAAAATAATTCTAATTCCTTTTTATTGTTCCTTGAATCACTATTGCCATTCATTTCACATATATACTCATAGACATACAAAATAAAATGTATTATCGTTATTATTTTGAACAGAGTGTCTATTAAATAAATTAATAAGAAAAATATGCTTTTTATTTTACCTTCACTTACCCCTTCTTTAACTCTCTATTTTATTTTATTTTTTTTGTTGCAATTTGGCCAGGGCTGGGTTCAAACCTGCCACCCTTGGTATATGGCACCGGTGCTCTACCCACTGAGCCACAAGCACTGCCCTTCAACTCTCTTCTTTAAATAGATTCAAGTCTCTGACATATATCACTTCCATCTCTCTAAAAAACTTCTTTTAATATTTCTGGCAAGGCAGGTCTACTGGCAACAAATGCCTTCAATTTCTGCTTTTATTTACGTTAAAAAGATAATTTAATTGAGTATAGTATTCTGGTTGGTGGTTTTATCTCACAACACTTCAAATATTTCACTCCACTCTTCCCTTGCTTGTGTGATTTCTGAGGAGTCAATGTAATTGTTATCTTTGTTCCTGCATTGGTAAGATTTTTTGACTTCTGGATTATTTCAGAATTTTTTTTAGTCCTTTTCTTTTTCTTTAGAGATGGATTTTCATGCTGTGACCAGAATACCAGGGTGGTAAAATGGTATCATCATTGCTCACTGTAACATCAAACTCCTGGGCTCATGTCATCTTCCCACCTCAGCCTCTCAAGTATTTAGGACTACAGGCATGTGCCACTATGCCTTGCTAATTTTTTAAAAAACATTTTTGGTACCAATGAAGCCTTGCTATATTGTCCAAATGATCTCACACTTCTGGCCTCAAGCAATCCTCCTGCCTCAACCTCCCAAAGTGCTGGGATTACAGACATGAGCCACTGTACCTGGCCATCTTTTGTTGTCTGTAGTTTGAAAATAATATGCTTAAGTGAAATTTTGTTTTATTTTTCATTCAGGTTATCGTGAGGGTACAAACAACTAGGTCACATCTTTTGAATTTTTTTGGTAGAGTCCCTCTTGTAGTTGTGTCCTACACCCAAAAGGTGTGCCATACACCACTACCTTGTACCCTTTAAATGAAAGCACACCAAACCTTCCTCCTCTCCTGCTTCCCTCATTCCACCTCCACAAAACTTGAACAGAAATTAAGGTTTTCTCCAGTGTGGGCCTATGTTAGATTGTCTACTGGGTTCATAATAAAATAGAGTACATTGGATACTTACTTTTCCATTCTTGTGATACTTTACTAAGAAAAATGTGTTTCATCTCCATCCAGGTTAATACAAAAGATATAAAGTCACCACCTTTTTTTACATCTGAAGGTGCAGGTTTTTTGAATTGCTTTGTTTTGCTTTTTCATTCATACTTCTTGGTGTACTCTGAGCTTTCTGTGGTTTGTTGTCTGAGATTAATTTGGAAATAGATATTCTTAAGATCAGAGATTCTTTCCTCAGCCCTTTCCAGTCTACTTATGAACATTTCAAAGAAAGTCTTTATTTCTGTCACAGCATTTTTGATCTCTAGCATTTATTTTTGCTTCTTTCCTAGCATTTCCATTTCTCTGCTTACATTGTCCATCTTTTCTTGTATGCTTTATCCAATAAAGTCCTTAACATGTTAATCACAGTTATTTTAAATTCCTTCTCTGTTGGTTCCCACATTCCTATGACATCAGTCTGGTTTTGATTCTTGTGCTGTCTCATTGTGCTGTGTGTGTACATGTGTGTGTGTTGGTCTTTTAGTGTGTCTTTTTAAAAAATTTACAGCCACTCATTTATTGAGTAAAAGAAACTTCTGTAAATTGGCCTGTAGTAATGTACTAGTAAATAATGGGGTTAGGCATGTTATTCTATGATTAGGTCTCAGTCATCTGTCTTTTAATTAAAAAATTTTTAATTTCAAAAATATTTTAGAAGGTACAATTATTTTTTGTTACATTGGATCATACTGAAGTCAGTAGTTTCAGTCTGCCTATCACCAGATAGTGTTCCTTGTACCCAATAGGTATAAGGTAGATTTTTATCACTTATTCCCCTTGAACCATTCTCAATATCCATTATACCACATTATAACCATATGTATTTCTTGCTTCACTCCCACTTACAAGTGAGAACATGTGGTATTTGTTTTTCCGTTCCTAAGACACTTAACTTAGGATAATGGTCTTCAGTTCCATCCAAGTTGCTGCAAAAGATATTATTTCATTCCTTTCTGTGGATGAGTAATACTCTATGGTAAATATATACCATGTTTTCTTTTCTTTTCTTTCTTTCTTTGTTTTTTTTTTATTGTTAAATCATAGTTGTGTACATTAGTGTAATCAAGGTGTACACTACTGGGACCTGATCAAACTAAAAAGCTTCTGCACAGCCAAGAACATAGTAAGTAAAGCAAGCAGACAGCCCTCAGAATGGGAGAAAATATTTGCAGGTTATACCTCCAATAAAGGTCTAATAACCAGAATCCACAGAGAACTCAAAAGTATTAGCAAGAAAAGAACACGTGACCCCATCTGAGGGTGGGCAAGGGACTTGAAGAGAAACTTCTCCAAGGAAGACAGATGCACAATCTACAAACACATGAAAAAAAGCTCATCATCCTTAATCATCAGAGAAATGCAAATCAAAACTACTTTGAGATATCACCTAACCCCAGTAAGAGTAGCCCACATAACTATGTTTTCTTTATCCACTTATGAATTGATGAACACTTGGGTTTATTCCATATCTTTGCAATTGTGAATGGTACTATGATAACATTTGGGTACAAGTATCTCTTTTTATACAGTGACTTCTTTGGGTAGATACTTAGCAGTGGTATTGATGGATTAAATGGTAGGATAGGTATACTTTCAGTTCTTTGAGGAATCTTCATACCGTTTTCCATAGTGATTGTACTAATTTACATTCTCACCAATAGTGTATAAGCATGCCCTTTTGACCTCTATTGTTTGTTGACCTTTTAATAGTGGTCATTCTGACAGGGATAAGATTGTATCTCATTGTGGTTTTTTATTTGTGTTTCCCTGATAAGTGATGAATTTGAACATTTTTTCATATAGTTGTCTATCATCCTTGGGAAAAATAAGTTTATGTCTTTTATATACTTTTTAATGGGGTTATTGATTTTTTCTTGCTGGTTTGAGTTCTTTCTAGATTCTGGATATTAGCCCATTGTTGTATGTGTAGTTTGTGAATTTTTTTTCCCATTCTGTAGGTTGTTTATTTACTCTTTTGACTCTTTTGCAATGCAGAAATGTTTTAGTTTAAGTCTCATTTATTTATTTTTATTGTGTATCTGCTTTGGGATGTTAATCATAAATTCTTTGCTTAGGTCAATGTATAAAATGTGTTTCAACATTTTCTTTCATAATTTTTAATGGTGTTAGGACTTACATTTAAATCATGACTCAATTCTGAGTTAAGTTTTGTATATTGTGGCAGATAACAAACCAATTTCAGTCTTTTGTAATTTTCCCACAATTATTTATTGAATAGGAATTCTTTGCCCAGTGAATCTTTTTGTATACTTTGTCAAATATCAGTATTTTTTTACTATATGGGTTTATTGCTGGGTTTTTATTTCTGTTTCATTGGTCTATATCTTTACTTTTTTGGTAGAAAAATGTTTTGATTGTACCCTCATAGTATAATTTGAAGTCAAATAATGTGATACTTCCAGATTTGTTCTTTTTGGTTAGGATTTTTTTTTTTTTTTTCTATTTGGGATTTTTTTTTTGGGTTCCACATATTTTAGGATTAATTTTTCTAAGTCTGTGAAAAATGATTTTGGTGTTTTGATGGCAATTTTTTAAAATCATTACTTAAGATCATTACTTTGTAGTATAGGCAGCCCTCAAGTCACAAACATCTGATTGATGTATGACTCATACAAACAGAGCCTATTACAGATAATAGGTAAATGAACCTATTCCAATTTACATATTAATTCAACTTGAGAACAAACCTACAGAACCTCTTTTGCAACCCAGGGTCTGCCCGTGTAGGCATTCTAATAATATTGATCCTGTCAATCCATGAGCCTGAGATACTCTTGCATGTGTTATGGGTGATTTCTTTCATGAGTATTTTATAGTTCTTCTTGTAGTGATCTTTCACCTACTTGGTAAGTGTATTTTAACATATTTTATGTTTTTTTACAGCTATTGTAAATGGTGTTGAGTTCTTGATTTGACTCTCAGCTTGACTATTATATATACAGTTGAATGTTAATGTTTTGTGTACATTAACTTTGCAACCTGAGACTTTACTCAATTTATTCTTCAATTCTAGGAGTCTTTTGGTGGTATCTTTAGGGTTTTCTAGATATAAGATCATGTCATCAACAAATAGGAATAGCTTGGCTTCCTCTTTTTGGATTTGGATGCCTTTTATTTCTTTTTCATGTTTCATTGTTCTGGCTAGGACTTCAAGTAACATGGTGAATAGAAGTGGTAACAGTGGGCACCCTTATCTTGTTTCTGTTCTTGGGGCAATACTTTCCCCATTCAGTATAATGTTGGTTGTAGTTTTTCATATATGGCTTTTATTATTTTGAAGTGTGTTCATTTTATGCCTCGTTTACTGAGGGTTTGTATAATGAATCGGTGCTGGATTTTATCAAATGCTTTCTCTTATCTATTTAGATGATCATGTGGCTTTTTTTCTTAATTCTATTTATGTGGTGAATTACATTTGTTGATTTGCATATAATAAACCATCCTTGCATCCCAGAGATGAAAACCACTTATCCATCATGGATTATCTTTTAGAAGTGCTATTGAATTCAGTTTGCTAGTATTTTGTTGAAGACTTTTCAGCTATGTTCAAAAAGCATTTTGGTCTGTAGTTTTTCTTTTGTTTTTTGTTGTTTTCTTTCCTGGCTTTGGTATCTGGGTGAATCTGGCTTCATAGTATGAGATAGGGATGATCCCTTCCTTCTTGATGTTATGGAACATTTTCAGTAGAATGGTTGCAATTTCTCCCTCGTAAGTCTGGTAGAATTTGGCTGTGAATCTATTTGATCTGGGCTTCTTTGTTGGAAGACTTTATTATTGTACCAATCTTATTGCTCATTATTGGTTGTTCAGGAGTTCTGTTTCTTCAGATGCAGGCTTGGGAGGTTGTGTGTTTCCAGAAATTTATCGCTTTCCTTTAAATTCCTTTGTGTATCTAGATGTTTTTGTATTAGTTATGAATGATACGTTATACTTTTGTGGTACCAGTTGTAATGTCTCCTTTTAAATTTATGATTGAGCTTATTTGAGTCCTTTTTCTTCTATTTCTGTATAAACTACATAGCAGTCTATTAATTGTGTTCATCTTTTCCAAGAACCAATTTTTTGTTTCATTGACTCTGTGTTGTTGTTTCAGTTTTTATTCCATTTAGTTCTTCTCTGAGCTTTGTTATTTCTTCTGCTAGCTTTGAGTTTGGTTTGTTATTCCTTTTCTGGTTCCTTGATATGAATTTGTGATTTTTCCTGTCTTTTTTATGAAAGATTTAAGGCTACAAGATTCCCTCTTTGCATTGCTTTTCTTGTATGTTAGAGACATGGGAAGCTTCTATTATCTTTGTTGTTCAATTAAAAAAACTTTTGGTTTCCAAATTAACTTCATCATTGTCCCACAATTTGTTCAATAGCAAGTTGTACAATTTTCATGTATTTTAAGCTCCTCTTGGGATTGATTTCTAGTTTTATTCCACTGTGGTCTGAGAAGTTATGCTTTTTCTGAATTTACTGAGACTTGTCTCGTATCTTAACATATGAACTGTCTTGGAAAAACTTCCATGTGCTGATAAAGAGAATGCATATTCTTTAGTTTTTGGGTTGGATGTTCTTTGAATATCTGTTAGGTTCATCCATTTGTTCTAAAGTCTTGTGTAAGTCTGATGTTTCTTTGTTGATTTTCTTCCTCAATGATTCGCTCAGTTCTATCTGTGGAGTATTGAAATATTATATGTTATTATATTGTTACTGTTGTTATTATAATGTTACTATTGTTATTATAATGTTACTATTTATTTTTTTTTTGCTTAGATCTAATAGAATTTGTTTTATAAATCTATAAGCTCCTGTATTAGGTACATACATATTTAGAATTGTTATGTATTTTTTATTTATTTATTTATTTATTTTTATTAAACCATAGCTGTGTACATTAGTATGATCGTGGGGCACCATACACTTGGTTCATAGATCGTTTGACACATTTTCATCACATTAGTTAACATAGCTTTTGTAGCATTTTCTTAGTTATTTTGCTAAGACCTTTACATTCCACATTTACTAGGATTTACATATACCCTTGTAATCCCATTAATCCCCCTCCTTCCCCCCCTCCCTTTCCCCTTTCTCCCTATTCTTAGGTTGTAACTGGGTTATGTATTTTTGTTGAATTGCCCCCTTTATCATTGTATAATAAGCATCTTTGTCTTTTTTTAAACCATTGTTGCTAGTTCAGCTGATATGAAAAAATATACTTCCACTCACTTTTATTTTCTATTTCCATGTAATATTTATTTTTCCTTCCTTTACCTTGAGTTTATGAGACCTTTTGTGATTTAAAATTAGTTTCTCAGACAAAGCATATACCTGAGTTGTGTTCTTATACCCATCAGCCAGCCAATCTGTATCTTTTAAGTGGAACATTAAGATCATTTATATTTAATGTTAGTATTGCTGTGTAAGATAGTGTTATGTTCATTATGTTGAATGATACCTAGTTGCTGTTTCCCCCTTATTTACTGTTTTATGAGAGCCACAAGCTTTGACTTTTGAGTGTTTTTATACTATTTAGTTTTGATTGTTGTGTTTCATGTATAGAGTACTTTTAATATCAGGTGTATCCAGATTAAGTAGAATGATTTTGAAGTATTCCTTCTTTTTCTATTGTCTATAAGATTTGGCATGATATATTTTTTGAAATTATCTTTTATCTTTATTTACAAATATTAGTTGTCTATTCTTTGATATTTCGGGGAAAAAATAATAAGAAGTAGTTAATTGATGACTCCATACTGAACCTCAGAGTCAAAGCATTCTATAACAGACATACTCTTATTTGACAACGTGAATGTTACTTTCTTTGCGTTACTATTATTATTATTGCTTAATGCTTTGTTGCAGTAAACATCTGATTTATTTTCTGAATGTATTTGTCTTTGTTTATTCTTTGTGAGGTTTTTATTTCTGGTCCCTATCTTAAACATTGTTATTGTTGTTAAAGTTTAAGCCTTTTTAATTTTGTGAAGGCAAAAAGTGGAAGCCTAATGAACACATGTATATGTGAAAATAAAAAAAAAAAAAAAAGAAGATGAAAAATTTAGCCCCAATCTCTGCTGGCTTGTAAGTTCTGCTGAGAAGTTTGTCTGTAGTCTGATGGACTTTCTATGTAAGTTAGTTGCTGCTTTTATCTCATGGCTGGCAGGATTTGACTTTGGCCAGATTGATTACTGTGTGTCTTAGTGATGTCCTATTTGCCATGAATCTTCCAGATGTTCAACTAAGTCTCATATCTGGATAACTAGATATTTAGCAATATCAGAAAAGTGTTCCTCAATTATTCCCTCAAGTAGGTTTTTTTTTGTTGTTGTTGTTGTTAATTTTTGCTTTTCCTTATTCTTCCTTAGTAACACCTATGATTCTTATATTTGTTCACTTTACATAGTCCCATATTTCTCTGAAAGAGAAATTCAAAGCCTAGTTATAATGCTCTGAAATTCTTTTTTACACTTGGCTTAGTCTATTAAAAATGTTCTATTGTATTTTGAAATTCCCTAAAAGATTTTCGCTTTTCAGAGTTCTGTTATATCTTTTCTTATGTTTTATCTCGTTAGTGAACTTGTCATTCATGTCCTGAATTTTGCGGGGGGTGGTAATTTGTTTCTTTGTGCTGGTTTTAAATTTTTCATCAATCCCATTGATCTTACTTGCTGTCCATACTCTGAATTCCATATGAGACATTTCAATGATTTCTTTTGGTTGGAGTTCATTGATAGAGAACTTATTGTTACCCTTTAGTTCATCAAAACAGTTTGTTTTTTCATGTTGCTGGAGTTTTTAATGCTGATTTCTCTTCATCTGAAATCTCTTCTCTCAGTTCATGACAAACAACTTCGTGGTATACCTGTTCTTCTCAGCTGGAAATCTGTTGTTTAGTGAAGAGAGAGAGACAACCCTGGATGGTACACTTGAGTCCTAGTCTGAAAGACTGACCTGGTGAAAGAGTAGTAGGAACACCGCGAGCCTTTAACACTGCTTCTTCCCAGGATCTCACCGTTCCCCACTGGTTGTCATGAGCAGTTGGCATGTCGCAGTGTGAATGACCACCCACCCCACATCTGATTCTGTGGCATCTGAAGAACTGTGGTAGTATGAATGTTGTCATGTCTTAGTCTGCTGGAGACTATGTTTGTCAGCCTATGACAGCTTGAACGCTGCCCTGCTTAGATCTCTTGGTGGTGGCAGATACTGCCAGATAAAAGCCCAAATGTTCACCCCACTCCGACCACCCAGTGGCAGTGAAAGTGTGTGGGGACATTTGCCCAAAGGATATGGGAGAGTGTCAAACTTCCCTGATCCCTTCCTGGCCTGACAAAGGTGAAGGGGAGCAGCAGCGATGAGTTTGATCCCTAGTTAAATGCAGTTCTCTGGGACTGGGATGTGAAAATTGGCCCAGCCTCAGAGCCCAGATTTTGTAAGCCAGTGGGACCCCACTGGACCTTCTACCTGGAGCAATGCTGCTGTGCAGTCTCCAGTCAGCCCCTATGTCTGTCCAGTGATCTGCTACAGTGGAAGGTCCCTTTCACAGCATGGACTGAAATGTCCAGGGCGGTAGTATGGAAACCAGGACTTTTCTCCTCTGTACCTTCCCCATTTGCAAATACTTTCGTCATGTACCTCCAATCCTGCTGAGCTGGGGCCACCTCCTTCATTTTAGAAGCCTCTTGTTGCCTCTTTGTTGATTCCCAATGTTGACCATTAAGCAATCAATTCAAAAGTGAGTATTCACTTTCCACTCTCCATCCTCGTCGTGAGAGTGGCTTGTGTCAGCTGCTTCTAGTCTACCATCTTGGCCCCTTCAGATCCCATCTCTCTGTGAAGCTGTGCCTTTGGACTATGAAGTTCACACCACATCCCTGTGATGGGGCAGGCTGGCTAGAGGAACTGGAGTCGTGTATTTCTCTTCGTCGGCAAGAGTTGGGTATTTCTTTTCCACCACGTCACTTAGGCTCTGATAAAACTTCAGCAGATTAGGTTATCTTGATATCAGACCTTGTTAAGAAGAAAGGAATGTTCTGGCTTATTTAAAATCTGTTCCTTTTCTCCCTCATGGCTCTAAAGTAACAAGGGAATATTTTACTGATTTTCACTGTGAGAACCTGGTAGAACCTTAGATATTTATGAAACTGACCAAAGTGTAAAAAATTCCTCCAGTCCTGGATCCCCCTGGAGGTTTTTCTTTCAGAGTGTCCTCACTGAGCCTTCGGCAATTCATGTATTATAGTTTAGATTCTTGTGGAGGCTCCAATTTGTGGGTTTCTGCTTAAGTAAGTTGTGATTCTCTGTACTTCCCTGTTAGTTTCTTCAATTTGAAGGGGCTAAAGTTTGTTCTCTGATCTCATTTCTCTTATAGATGTAAGAAGAGTTATTGATTTTTCAGTTTGTTTGGGTTTATTCCAGTTCTTAGGATGTGGTGGTGACTTCTAAGTTTCTTTTAGGCCCAACTAGATACTGAAAGACCACCTCTATTTTATCTCTCTCTAGCTTTATATTTTTGTTCTGATGTTTGTTTTTCTGGTACTGGGATATTTTATGACAGGACGGCATTGCATATGTATAAGTTTAACTAGCGCAATTTTTTAATTAATTATTTTGAGAATAGGTTAGTAGAAGGCAAAATAAGTCAGCCACAGGAAGTATAGATTAAAAGTAGTTTAGAAGAAAGGTGCTATTTCCATTGCTGTCAGCGTCAATGATTGCGAAATCTGAAGTCATTCAAACATTAGGGTGCAAAATGAAAATATCACTCTTGCTCACAGATGTTTTTAAAACACAGAAGAACCTCTGTAAGTTGACCATTCAAAGGATGGTAACAAATTGGTCAACATATGGATGTGGTCAACATCAGGGACTAGAGCTACTGTACTGATTATGTACATGTGGTAGATGTCTGGCCTATGAAAATTAGGTCAACTTAAGGAGATGGTCGATGTAAAGAGGTGACCAACTATGGAGGTTCTGCTACAGTTGTGTGATAATCATTTTAAATAAAGCTTCTACGTATGTCCTCCCAAAAAGGTATACACTAGAAAGCAAGTCTGTAAACTTAGCAGTAGTAAGTGTAAGTTTTAAGGCACGTATGTGTGGTGCTATTGAGAATTACCTGCATTTAATATTTTTGGAGGGGTCATGGAAGTCATTAACATGGAAGTTCTTTATATTTACATTGGCACAAAGGTTTTTGTAAACCGGTTTTCTAGAAAAAAGTAGGACTTAAAAAAGAGTAACTAAATACAGTGTTTAGTATGCGTATTTGACACTCATGTTTATTGATACGTTCTGCCTTTTATAAGATGAATACTATGACAAATGACAGAGATGCGTTTGTACCTCACTATCTCTGTTCTATCTGTGTACTGCCAGTGGGCAAAGATTTTTCATTTCATACATCATTTACAACTTCCTACAGTAATTTTACGCAGTCCATATCCTTGGTGCAAGCATAGCAATTATCTCTATACATATATGCATTCAGGCATGCTGACTATGAAAACTATGCAGTTCTATAAAGAGTTTCAAAGTACACACACTCCAACCGATAAAAGTTGATAAAAACCAGTAATTTATTTAACGTTAAAACTTTTCTTTTTTAACTGTTACCCATTGTGCACTTGAGAAACAGATTATTGCATGATACATTCTTTTAGAGTACTGTAGGTAATCAGAAATGGTACTTTGAGTCTTTCCAATTGTTTTTGTATTACAAAAGTTGCATTTAAAAAAGGACAATCCTATTAATTTTTCTTTCCTTTTTTTTTTTTTTTTTTTGAGACAGAGTCTCAAGCTGTCACCCTGGGAAGAGTGCCATGGCTCACAGCAACTTCTAACTCCTGGGCTTAATTGATTCTCTTGCCTCAGCTTCCCAAGCACCAAGTAGCTGGGACTACAGGCGCCCACCACAACGCCTGGTTATTTTTTGGTTACAGTTGTCATTGTTTGGCAGGTCCGGGCTGGATTTGAACCCACCAGCTCTGGTGTATGTGACTGGTGCCCTAGCCGCTTGAGCTACAGGTGCCAAGCTCATATTAATTTTTCTATCTAATTTTGGGCTTTTTATTCTAAACAGATAAGGAAAATAAATTATTAAATTCTGTAATGAGTAAAAAAGTTAAAATGTATAGATTTTCAATTTTAAATGTGAATTAAAGTTTGACAACATTTGGTTAGTTGGATTTTCTGAAATGAATTAAATTTATAATAGTTTTTCTACTTTTTCTCCTAATATAGTACACATAAGATTTAGAAAGATTTTAAAACGCTAAATTGTTACATAATTTGTAATACCCAGAAATAAAATTTGAACTCTTTCATGTGTTACAAATAATTTAGAATATTCCTTGTTCCAAATTTAAATGTTTTCAAATTTCAGTATTTTTTATATTTGACTTTCGTTGCATGTGATTAGAACAATGAATGGTAACTAGCCTCTTTCAAAAGTACAGAAATTATTGCTTCAGGTTAAGCAAACACTTTTCGGTCACATTGTTACATTAGCTATTTATTAACAAATGAATACCCTGTGTCTGTTCAAAAACTATTTGATATATTGATGTGGGATATTATTCCTCCACAACTGTGATTTCTTGAGAATCCCCTCCCCCCTTGGAAGGTAATTGCTTCAAATTTCCTTTTATTCACCTTTAGTTGGTATCCATAATACATCAGAAAACACGAAAGTATACATAGAAGTGAAGATTTCTCATAGGTCTAAGAGATGACAAGAACAAATGAATTGGTATATCCATTTTTGATTCTTTCCATTACTAAGTTTTCTTAGTAGCTGCACAAGGAATTAGAAAGCTCTGTTCACTAGTTCAGCTTAGATTTCCAGTATCATCCTTCCCCTGCCCACTTTCTTGTCCTTGGCGTCTGTCTATGCTTCAATATCATCATCTATAAAATGAAGCAAACTCAATGTTTTACAGTTTATTAATATAAGTAACCTGTGTTTTATTAGCCATGACCTGACAAATTTAATATGTTTAGAAAAAAGACAATTTGGTGATTTTTTTAAGGGTATAACATGAAGGTACAGCTTTCAAAAATCAAGATAATTTTAATGGCTACTATATTTTACTTTGCCTATCAAATAGTAACTATAGAGATAATTCCATTGTATCTTAATTTTATGTGCAGTCACACTTAAAAAAGACAGGAAAGCATTTTCATTGAAATTCCAATCCATATTATCTGTTTCTTATAGTTAGTTACCTTTTTAAAGACCTTTCACTAGGAATCTTAGAATGCCTGAGTAACACAGGAATAAAGCAAATGTCCATTCAAGTACGATTTAGAGTTCTTGAAATGGAGAATATAGTCAGAAGTAGTTCTTTTAATGACTTTAAACATGGAAATGACTGTTCAAGAGCTACTCTGATGAATTCTTTATAGCGAAGACTCTAAAGTAATAAAACTATAATAGTATCATATACACCACACATGTAGAAAAGTTACATTAGTAAGTTTCTAGAGGCTAAGTCATTTTTATTCCTTCCTAATGCTGAAATTCCAACCAAGGTCATTTTCATTTACAATGACCACTCCCCACATACTACAAATGAAAGAATAAGTGCTGTTGTCAAGCAATAAAAATTAAAATATATGTATATGTTATTAATACCATGATCAGGTTTCACTTTTTAATTATTGATGTTACACTGAAGATATGTATTATTCCTTCATTCTAACAATAGTTAAATCTTAATTAGCTAAACTTTACTTAGCTTGACAATTATTAAACTCATTATTAGAATCTTGCCATAAGGCTGAATACATTTATTAATTTTCTATAGGATAAGAAGTTGACATAAACCCAGCCTCTTAAAAATGGCAGACATTTATTATCTAGCAATTCTGTAGGAAAGATTGCAGTCCAGGCATCGTTCAGGGTTAGGTTCTCATCTGGACACTTAACCGGGGAAAGATTCACTTCCAGATCCTCTTAGGTTACTGCCGTCATTCGTTTCCTCATGGTTGTAGGAGGAAGGGATTTTTTTTTTGTTTTTGCCGGCTGTCATCTAGAGGCTACCGTCAGTTCCTTGCTGTAAGGACCTTCTGTCATTACTGCTTTCTTCATAAAAAGCCAAAAAGCAAGAGAGAAAGAGAGAGATGAGAGAAAGAGATACACATACTACAGTTAAATGAGAACTATGAACTAATGTGGCATAATCATATAATCAAATACATGTAATCATGCACATCTCATCACCTTTGCTGTGTTGTTTTGCATAAAGCAAGCTATAGGTCCAATCCACACTCAAGGGAAAGAAATCAGAGTAGGGCATGGATATTAAGAAGAGGCTAATAATATTAATCCAGTAGGGTGTAATTAAAAGTTTTCTTTGCATGAAAATTAGGAGATTGAATTTTGCTATTAGATAACAGTAGGACACTCATTTTCCAATCATCTCTTTGGACCCAGAAGACTCTGGATCCATATCTTAAAATAGAGGAGATTGGACCCGAATGATGGCTAAAATCCTAAATGTAGCTGAAGATTTCTACAAGGCCTGGAATATTTGGAATAGATTGAATTATTCAGTTGATTAATGTGTTAAGTTTTATCTGGGACATTTATCCAGAAGTTTAAATCTTCCTAATGTCTTATATCAAGAAGACTAAGTATAATATAAATATGTTCTGGAGTGTCCACTGTAAGCAAGGCAATGGAAAGTATTAGAACAAATGATTAAAAGGTAACATCTAGAGTCAGATGCCTGAGTTCCAACCCCAACTCTTCCGCCTTCCTCTAACTGAATGACCTTTGGCACAATATTTAATTTCTCTTTATTGATAACATGAAAGGATGATAGTACCTAAGTTGTTAAATTGTTGAAAAGATTAAATAAATATGTACAAAATACTCAGTGCATTGCCTCAGTGATATCATTCACTTTATCATTATTAGCTATTATAGATTTTATTATCATTACAATATGGTGCGTCATTGTGTTAGGCAAGGTTTATACATACAAGATGAATAATAAAGTTTCTTTACCTACAAGGAGCTAATAGAAATAGTGCTTCATTGAAATATTTTCTCTTTAGAATATGTATTATGTTTAATTTTCCTTGAGATTCAGTAGAAGCCAGGGAGAGTTTGAATTCTTATTAAATTTGGTAAATATAGTTATTTTAATAAATGAATATTTTTTGTTAGATTTTAATCTAATACTTTCAGAAAGAATTAACCAGAGCGAGTTATTTTTTACTCTAAAAATCATGTCTGCTTTATGAAAATGTTCATTTTAATTTTGTATATTTTGTTCTTTTGAGAGCAGATTTCCAGGTACAACACTTCATGGTTATTAATAAATGGGCCATGCATAAATTATGCATTAAGAAAAAATGAAAGACAAAAGCACTGAGCATCCTTTTTGCTTGTTAGAGGAAACAGTTTCACTGTCTGACATTGAAGACAAGATAGTCAGTGTAATTTTATAGAATTACAAGCAGCCAAATTCATACCCCAAGTTATCTTTCAAACTCTTTTGTTCTCTACACAGAAAAGTCACACAGAATGTGAAATAACCATGGAATGACAATCATTTTGCTCTGGAGGAAAATTCTTACCCACCAGCTCTTTCTGAAACTGTTTTTTCACATGGTCTTTAGTTTCCAGTCTTTGAAAGTCTTTTGTGATATGGGGACAAACCCAAAGGAATGAAAACTGTCCAAGTCTTTGAGACTCAGGAAGTCTCAGTCCATTTCTGATGCTGTAACAAAATTATGCAGACTGGATGGGTAATGTGCAGAAGGCAGAAATTTGTTACTCACAGTTCAAGAGTCTGGAAGGCTCATTGTCTGGTGCGTGTTCAGGCCCTGCTTCTCAGATGGTGTCTTGAACGCTGTGTGTATCATGTGGAGGGGAGAAACACTTGTCCTCAATGGCAGAAGGGGGAATGGCAAAAGGGATGAACTTCAGACACGCCCCTGTATATGGACACCAAATCTTATTTACAAAGACTCCACTCTCATACCTTATTACCACCTGAAATCCTTACCTTTTAATCCTGGTTACATTGGTGATTAAGTCTCAAAACCTAAATTTTAATGGAATACATTCAAACCGTAACAGACACCAAAAAACTCCAGTGAAAGTGGTCATCTTTGAAAGCTTACAAACACGCAGCATGGACACCAGGGAGTGTGGCAAATACTGGTGTGTTTCATGAATATGTGGATGCCTTTTGGGGGAAAGTGACCAATGAGATGGATGAAAAAGTCTCACTCTTCACTTCATGGAGTAAAAGGAAGATAACAAGAGGTTAAGGAGAGAAATAGTAATGAATAGCTGCATTCTGAAATTTCTTCTTGGTTTACTTATTTTCTTCTTTGCTGTGTCTCCTTTCTTAGAATGTCAGATCCAAGATGGTAGAAATCTCATGTGTCTGTTCATTAACTAACCTATTTCCTAAAGTTGTTAAGGATGTTGTAAGTGCTTAATAAAAATAGCTAAACAATTGAATGAGGAGTAGATTTGGATGTTTTCTAAAACATTTGTCCAAGATGAAATTAATTATGATGCCAGTTATTGGTGGTTTCCTTAATGGCTGCATTTTATTGCTGATGAACTCATGTTTTTTTGGTCTAAGTCCAATTTTGACTATTCAAATGTCTACAGAAGATAAAATAAAAAATTATAATAAATTTACATTGAGGTTTCTTCCGTGAAAAAATGTAAGGTTAATTTTTTAAAATAATAAATTTACAGACAATTCAAAATACAGATAGGTCTATTTGATGAAAGAAAGAGATACTTGGAAGACACTTGTCTTTTAATAATAATGATGCGAATGTCTTAGATGTGTCAACATTAGAAGAGTCTTCATTTATTTCTCTTCCCCCCCCCATATAGCGAATATAAATTCTGGACACTTTTGACTGAATTTGTTAACTGATCATAACTTCTCCATGTTGTCAGGTAATTGAATTCACAAATTGTAGAAAAGTATTGCTGATAGTGGTGAAAGACATTGAGCTTCCTTTTGTCCCTTGTGAGGATGTTTTAATTTTTAATTGTCTATTTCTTTCTTAACTGCATATGTGTGACATATAATACTTTAATAAGACCGATAGATAGAATCCCAAGCATATTTTATTTCAAATATAAACACCAAATATGGTAATAGAAAGCTGTTAATTTTAACATTTATTATTCTGAAAATGTTTTTAAAGTTTTTGATTTTGCTATTGCCATTGCAAATAGGAATGTGAAATACAGATAGGCACTGGAGAATAAAAATGTTACAGTATGTATAGTTAAAGACAACATGATATTCATATATTAAAGCCATGCACTTTATTTGGCCGAATTGCTAAGTGAATCTCAAATACTATAATCATTGTTTGTCGATTTCTAACTTTTTAGCACATAAAAAGTGGGCTAATATAACTTGGAAATGTTTATGTTAATCATTTTTATTGACTTGTCTTCCTCTGGATCATGAGAAAGTGAAGGTAGCATGAACTAAATGTCCAACGAGAACAAAAAATGGAACTAGTAAACTCTACTGACATTAACTTCCTATGAACTTAAGCATACAATTTGCCTGTACAGGTTCTATTAAAGTTAATGGGAGTCGTGTGACTAGTTCTCTCTGTAGGGTACTAAAAACGTACCCTGCAGTATTAAAAAGTCTGAACCTAATTTTTACTTTCTCTTAACCTTCATTATGCTATACTAAAGATAGATACTTTTATTATCACACACATATATAGTAAATTTTCTATAAAGATTTGAAAATAATCTATTTGGGGCAGAGGCTGCATTTATATGTATCAGAGTAGAATTTTAATTAGTGTTGCAAATATGAGTGCTGCTTTCATTATAATGATAAAACAAGCATGAGTAACTGTAATTTACCCTCTAGCTATACAAATGAGAACTTAAACCTCAGTGAATTCAATAAATGAAACATTTTCAGAACACTTACTTAAAATCAAACCTACTTTTTAATCAGTCATGTTTTAAGTGAATGCTTATTACTAGATCATTAATAAAACATTCTTATGAAATGAGATTTCAAGAAAGAGGTGAGGTGAATGAAATACAACAAAAGTAAAAAACCTGATGGATAATACTTAATTTTGTTTTAGATCATTTACATCATAGTAAGTTTTATATTTATTTCAAGCTAAAAAATGAATTCCAATTTTTTTTAGTTCTATATGAAGATAAAACACTACAGATGATATTGCCTGTGAATTCATGACCCTTTTACACTGCCCAAATTCCCTTTGCTTTTGACATTCAAACTGAAATATTCATCTCATTTTTTCCTTTAAATAATTTCCATCGGGCTTCTATCACTACCTGAGGGGATGAAGTTATAAGATTTTATTTTTAAAGTATGCAAAAAGAAAAGGAAAACTGTATACATCAAAAAATACCCCACCATCCGTTTTTCACTGAAATCAGCAGCTATGCTGCAAAGAAAGGGGAACGCACAAAGTATTTCCTAAACACAAAGAAGACTGGGAAAGTCAGGCAATATTGTAGAAGAATAAATAAGGCAGAACAGTCTCCTAGGGTCCAGAATTTGGTTTGGATGACCTTCCGGAAGGCAGAATTTGTGTCCGACACCAGCATAAACTGCAATTAGGATGGATTACCTTATGTTACACATTATCTTCTCCTCTAGATTTCTATTCTAAGATTCCCTGCATCTAAATTACAATAGAACCCTACTAGTGTGGGTAGGGCTGGGGAGAAAAGTTACTATTACTAATAAATTCAGTTTTTGATTTATTGAACCCGATGTTATGCACTTAGCTATTGAACTTCATCAGATTCTTAGAGTACTTCCAACTTAACCTCCCATTACTTAGAATTCACTCTGAAGCTTGTAACATTTCAGTTCGGTGCAGCAACTTGCTTTCTTGATCTGTAGGCTCACCCCTGAAGGCAGTAAGCTTCCTACTACAAGGGGCTCTTTGGACACTTTGGACCCAGCTTTCCAGGCTGATTTGTGACACTGACCTCAAAGAGCAGAATCAGAAGACAGTTCAGCCTTCGTTATTTATAAATTAAATTTACATGTACATTAAAAGCTTAAATGGGGATTCTTAGAAATACATCTGGTAGTCTGGGCTATGCCAGTAGCTAACTAAGCCACATAGCTCTCATGGATTCAGCACAATTCTATTCTGAATTGTTCTGATTCTTGAGCTAATGTAAGATACTGCTCTTCCTCCCCTTTTAAAGACATAGAATCAGCCTTAGGTAAAACATAGTTTTCCAATACAGATTTCTTTTTTAAAATTTTGAGAAAAATGGAAATTTTGGTTAGAATTCTGCAATGTCTTTTGTGATAACTTGAAGCACCTTCGGATGCTAGAATTATTTGTCACTACTTTTTAAAAAAGTTATTATGAAAAGCAGTGACAAACAGTTCTAGCATCCGAAGGTGCCTGTGGCTCAGTGAGTAGGGCACTGGCCCCATAGGCCGAGGGTGGCGGGTTCAAACCCAGCCCCGGCCAAACTGCAACAGAAAAATAGCTGAGTGTTGTGGCGGGCGCCTGTAGTCCCAACTGCTTGGGAGTCTGAGGCAAGAGAATCGCATAAGCCCAAGAGTTAGAGGTTGCTTTGAGCCGTGCGACGCCACGGCACTCTACCCGAGAGCGGTAGAGTGAGACTCTGTCTCTACCAAAAAAAAAAAAAAAAAAAAAAAGTTATTTATGTAGTTTGTGACTTTCCAAGACAAAAAACACAGGATGAGTTGAAAAGAGTGCAACTCAGACTCCGAATTAAGTGCAATGTAAAAAGAATATGTAGTGATCTAAGATGACACACTTGTCTTGCACACTCTGGCGTTTAGCAGAAGAATCTGTACCTTCTCGCTAGGAAAGTCTCTTCTGTGGATTTTGGTCTGATATCCTTCTTTCATCCCTTGATTCTGTGCCTTCACTTCCACTTCTCATTCTGATCTGCTTCCACATGGATGTCCATTGATTCCTGTTTTTTTTTTTTTTTGAGATAGGGTCTCGCTCTGTCACCTAAGCTAGAGTACAGCAGCATCATCATAGCTCACTCTAACCTGAAACTCCTGGGCTCAAGTGATTCTCCTGCCTCAGCCTACTGAGTAGCTGGTGCTACAGGCTTGCACCATCACACCTGGCTAATTTTTCTTTTTTTTAATAGAAAAGGAGTCTCACTCTTGCTCAAGCTGGGCTTGAGCTCCTGGCCTCAAGTTATCTATCCACCTCAGCCTCCCACAGTGCTAGGATTACAAGCATGAGTTGCCACACCCTGTCCCGGTCCTGCTTTTGTGACAATCTGGAAAGGTGCTCTTCTCTATCTTCTGCAGAGCCCAAATTATAATAAAATGATCTCATTAGCTATACGCCTCTTTCCATAAAATGTAAATACCCTAAGGGTAGGGACCATGTTTCACTATCTTTGCACTTGTGGTGTTCAAACTTTCCTTAATGAGCAGAATGGAATGGAATACATGCTTTCAGAAAGTTCTCAGTCTTTCTATCAATAATTGCTACACATTGAATTTTTAAATAGGAAGATCCAATTTGCATTACAAAGCCTCTGTCAATGATATTTCTTTCATTTTAGCTATGACTTCCCAAATTTGCTTCTTTATAATTTTGAACTATGCTTAAAGGTGAGGTTTTTTTTTTTTTTTCTTTCTGTGCCCCCATTACATGAAAATGTGCTCTGTAAAAGCCTTTTGCAAGACAAGCCCTACAAGATGCCTGATGCTGGCGATCATCTCTGGAGTCCCTCTACTCTTGGTACATGTTCGAAGCGTGTTCCTGGAGTGGACACCAGAGACCGTCCAGAGCGCTGCCTTCACTGCCTTCCTTATAGCAAGGACTGCTGGGTCTCATCGCCCCGAGTTATGTGATGATTCAGTTCACCCCACTTTGCCCTTTGGGAACTGCTGTGAAAACTTCTTTTGTATAGTAAAACATGACAGCATTTGGCCTTCATTTGGGGTGAATGCATGGTGTATATATTAAAGCCATCTCTTTTTCTCGTTAGAAATACCATGTGGCATCAATTTGTTTGTAAGCACAAATCAAATGGCAGTTTGGGATCCTCCAGATGATGTCGAATATTCTGTGTTAAGTTTTTAAAGGTTACAAGAGCAAAAAAAGTCTAACACTGAAGAATTTAAGAGACTACTTGAATCCCCAGGAAGATATCCATATGCTCACAGGAATCCTCAGACACTAGGTAAAGAAAATCTGCTATGGAACTTTGTAAAATTCTGGGCATTATTCCCTCAGGTCAAAAATTAATATGCAATTTAGAAATATGTATTAATACAATATAGCTGTGTCCATATGTATATATAAATGTGTGTATGTGTGTATACACATACACATACACAGATCCAAAAATCCGTTTTACCTAGCCAGCAGAATTTTATATTAGTGACCTATAGTCACAGGTAAGATTAAGATATAGAATAAGAAGCTATGATAATTTTGTAGATTCAATTTTTCAAATATGTTACATATGGACAACATAGTGATACCCTTCAAAATTGCTCACTGGCCTACTCCAGCCTTGCGAGGAACATCTCAGACTCAGCACCATGGGTTTCTAAATTCATCCATTCAGCTATACTTGTGGCTCTTGTGGTTGGTCTGTGGCCTGAAGCTTAGCTTGCGCATAGTTCTTTTTCTCAGAATAGTCTCAGGAAGTTCGTGGCCATGTTTGGTTTGTTTCAAAGGATTGCCATATATTTAATGAGGCTGTGAACATGTACTAGGATTTGTATATGGCTCCTCAAATAAAATACATCTTCAACCCTCTTTTCACTTTGGTACGTGGTTTGGAGTGGGCTGTTTTACAGGCACATGTGTTTATCATATGACTTTATTTGGGGACAAACACTACTTCTTACATTTGGGATACAGTTTTTGAGTAGCTGAACACTCTTTATCATCCCTCCCTGTTCAAAAACAAATGTTAAGGTGGGTACCCCTTTTCTTTTCTTTTTTTTTCTTTGGCAGTTATCTCTGAATGCTAAGATGTCTTACTTTCTTTATAGAATAGGAGAGCAAAAAAAAGAGAATGTTTAATGTCTTTCTGTGTACTAAGGGTGATAAGGAGCGTCTTACAGTTACATGCATTTATGAGAACAATGTGTTCCAATGGTTTGTGCCCCAGAAGAGAAGCCAGGAGACCTTGATCTTCTTTGCTCAATCTTGCTAAGATATTAGGCAAATTACTTAGCTCTTGGGTCAATGGATTCTTTTATTTTTCTGCAAAGTATCTGCCCTTAGACCAACAAAAGAGGCATTATGACTAATACTGATAATAGCTACAAAATTTATTTTTCTTTTCTACCTCTCTTTCATATACCATATAGAGCAACAGAGGTGGTCATTTACTAAATGAACCTTGGTGAGTAGTTAAATGACTCACCCAATACCTTCCAGTTTGCTGTATAATTTAATCAACCACGTTCTATGAATAAGCCAGATAGATAGATAAAATGTCTTTCATTTGATGATTCAGATCCAATTCAATAAAACAGAATATTCCATAGAGTTTATTTCCTGTAATTGCAGAAGATAAAATTGATTTTCCTATATTTTCCCCCATGTTTCCCTCCCCTGCTCAGTGTCTGCTACAGTTGCTTATTGTGAGAGAAGACTAGAAATATAGTTTGTCCTGAAATTTAAAACTTGACAAACTTCACGGTGCTTTATTTGAAAAAAAAAACATGTAGAGCTGGTAGTCTGCATGAAATTCTGATGGGGATATTTTTCCTTAGGACTTTACAAGAAACAGAGAAAAATGTCTGAAATGGAAATTGTACAAACTGGTCTTGCAACGGGAGACTCAACTGGAGCACATCTGGAAAATCCTGGCGCTCTCAATATGACTCAGAGAGTACTGAAAACAGTTCAGGTCGTCTTTTCTGCTTCACCTTGGTGAAGGTCAAGGATTCTCTCAGCTGACACTGCTGGTGTGTCGGGAGGTTGGTAGCCTAGACGGGAATGAAAAGTAAGTACAACGAAGATAATGAGATTCAGGTGCTATTCTTGAAAGATGTGTGTGCATTTTTACAGTATTTCAAAATAAAAAGTAAAGTTTTTAAAAAGCTAGCAAGGTTTAGAATAATCTTATAAACATATCTTACTTTGCATTTAGTCTATGTACAGCGTTATAAACCCACAATGCTACAGGTGTTTTCCTCACCTGTTTTTGGTGTCCTCACACATTCATTGTATGCTCCAGTTTCTCTAAGATTCTGATACGTTCAAAGCAAAAGAAGTCAGTTTACTAAGATAAAAAGGGAGATGTTTGAATGTGTGAAGGATTTGATTTTTAATAGTTATATTACTCTAATCAGTGGTTCTCAACCTCCCTAATGCTTCTTAATGACATGACCCTTTAATACAGTTCCTCATGTTGTGATGACCACCAACCACAAAATTATTTTCTTTCTTTCTTTTTTTTTTTTTAAATTAAATCATAGCTGTGTACATTAATGCGATCATGGGGCACCATACACTGGTTTTATAGAACGTTTGACACATTTTCATCACACTGGTTAACATAGCCTTCCTGGCATTTTCTTAGTTATTGTGTTAAGACATTTACATTCTACATTTACTAAGTTTCACCTTGTAAGATGCACCACAGGTGTAATCCCAACAATCACCCTCCCTCTGTCCCCTCCCCCCTCCCTCCCCTCCCTTTCCCCCTTCCCCCTATTCTTAAGTTGTAACTGGGTTATAGCTTTCATGTGAAAGCCATACATTAGTTTCATAGTAGGGCTGAGTACATTGGATACTTTTTCTTCCATTCTTGAGATACTTTACTAAGAAGAATATGTTCCAGCTCCATCCATGGTAAGCATGAAAGAGGTAAAGTCTCCATCTTTCTTTAAGGCTGCATAACATTCCATGGTGTACATATACCACAATTTATTAATCCATTCATAGATCGATGGGCACTTGGGCTTTTTCCATTTTGCTACTTCATACCTGTAATTTTGCTACTGTTATGAATCATAATGTAAATATCTGATATGCAGGATGTATTTTCATTGTTACAAAGGGATCATGACCCAGGTTGAGAACCACTGGTCTAAATGAACCCCTAATGATGAAATTGTTTACCAAATTAGGATTAAGTGAAGAGAGAAATGTGTATAAGCCATTCTAATTCTTAAAATGTTACTCAATTAAAACATTCACTAACAAAGATGAATGCATGAGCTAAGGTTACAAAAGGAAAAGACGGATTTGTTTACTGGCTATTAATGAGTGCTTTATGTGACTATTTACTCCTTTATGAAATGAAGAGAGGTGTTCCTACAGCAAACCCCAACAGTGGATATTAATTTTATTTGTCTTTTTTCTTTTTCTTTTCTAATTTGAAAGTTAATGTACACCCTATATTCCTCTTTTAATGATTAGAAACAAAACTTGGGAAGTTTTTGGAAAATGTATTTTAATTCGCATTTCACCCCCCCAAATTAATTTCACCTGTGTATCCAGAAAATTATAATTTATAGTAAACTGCTGAATTTTAGCTGATGTCCCTGCTTAAAATTAGTATTTCAATAAATTGATGTGCTTCCTGACATGGCTCACGGCACATGGCGCTCTTCACTCGACCACAAAAACATAAAGCCTTGGAGTTGAGGTGACACCTTCTTTCAACAGACATAACCTGTAGAAGGCACCTTAAAAAAATAAAATATTACTGACACTGGCTTGCAGGCTTTATTTTGAAAAGAAGAATTATGAAATAAGGATATTATTTTTCTTAATAAGTAGAAAGATTCATAAGAACTTTTTTGCTACATGTAAGATCTGAGCTGCAAAACTTAAAACTTTGCTTACTATTCGACAAAGATGCTACCGCCTACATAACAGATAAAGCCCTTACATATAGGAAAATAAGAGTCTTTAAAATACAGCCTTTAAGGGTCTTTTTTTCTTCTGATGGAAAGTTAATGAAAATGCGGAAACAGTGTTAGCAAGAGGCATTCACTAGAAAATAGTCACGTTAGAGTGTGGCAAAAACACCTCAAGCCAACTTGCTCTTCCCTTTGAAACCTCACCTCCAATTACAACATGGGTCCCACAAAATAAAGGTTTGTTATCCTCTCTTTGTTATCCTCCTCCTACAGCCCAGCACGTCCTGCAGTAGCTGCTGGATTCAATGGGATGTGAAACTGACAGAAATGGCATAAAACTCACTGGCAACAGACTCTATTGAACTTACCCAGAAATATCATATTTTTGTCCTGAAGACGGAACAAATTTTTTTTAGTTTGAATATCAGCCTAATTTAGTTTTGCATTTAATTTTCAAATAAAAATACGTGTAAGGATATTGTTAAAGGAGACCCACTTTATTTCCCTTACTATATACTGACTCAATCCTTTTTAAAACTTACTAACAAAAGGTTTGACTTCAGTGTTACTTGAGACTTTCTTCTTCAAGATATTCTATCTATAGTAGTTTTATGCAAACACAAGGCATAGATGTGTCTATACATAGATAGATATATATTGTAATTCAAATTGAAATGTAATGATCATTTTAATATGAAATGCTCTAATAGACATATCCAGTGATTTTTCTCTTCAATGTGCTCTAATATACTAGTTTTGTCAATAGATCTACTATTGTTTCTAATACCTAAGAATTTTATTTTGCAGATATTTTCAAATGTGATTAAAGAGGTCTTCTGTAAACTAGGATATTCCACTTGAGTTTTACATGAACCTATTCTTCTGGAGCCCTCAAGGGATTTAGGTTTTGTAATCATTTTGGGCCAGGAAGATGAGACCAGCTGGAGCAAAAGTGAAACCTCATCTCTACCAAAATTATTTAGAAAAAATTAGCCAGCATTGTGGACTGTGCCTGTAGTCCCAGCTACTTGGAAGCTTGAGTCAGGTGGACCACTTGAGCCAGGAGTTTGAGGCTGCAGTGAGCTATAATGACGTCACTGCGCTCCAGCCTGGGCAAACCATGGGAGAGTCTCAAGACACAAAATAAAGTCAGAAAACCCCTGTAAATATGTAAGAAAAAATACGTCGAATCCCCATCTTACCAACCCTAACTGATGTGCTATGAAAACTGTAAAAGCATTCTGAAAACCAATCACTTCCCATGATAGACCTACATGCAACTAAAGTCTCAAGGCATTAAAAACTAAGCCAGCAGACAGTAATTATAGGGCAACGTTGGACAAATTATTAAAGAGAGGGGTGGATGTAAGAGTTGATTGTATAATCAACTAGGCATTAGGAAAGCTTTATAGCTGCTATTGGAGATTTATAATGCACTTTAACAAACTAATGAAATTGAGAATTCTGTTTAAATTTGTGCTACATTTTCAAATCTTATTTTACAACATACTTTTTTTTTAATAAAAAAGAACACACAAGAGAACCCTAATATATTAGGAAAACCTAACATAAAGCAATATGGACAGATGGCATATACTAAGTAGTAACTGAGTCCATAAATATTGAAGGCATGTAGAGAAAAGGACTTACAAGAATAGTCAGAATTTCAATGTTTTTTATTTACTGTGTATTAGGCACAGTGATATTTTACATATAATAAACACTTATTGAGTACTTACTATATGTCAGGCATTGTTATAAGCATTTTACATTCATTGTTTGATCCAAAACTCACTTTGTTTTTATGAAGTGTATGCAATTACTATCCCCACATTATAAGAAAATGAGGTTTAAAAAGGTAAATGACAAAAACTATTAAATAAAAAAAATAAAAAGGTAAATGATATGTCCTTGGTCAGAACAGAGACAACTTTACTCAAATTTATCAGGGAAGACTTAAACAAATTAAAGTGTATTTACAACTAATCAGAACACAATTAAGTCCAATATTAATATCTTCAATAGCAACAAAGAGAGTAAAGTTCTGTACTTAACTGATGAAAAGGTTATCACAAGAAAATGTTAGTGGATGGTCACAGACATAATAGCTATAATTATACACGACCTTCTGGAAGATGGAGAAGGGATGACAAAACTCTCACCGTTTCTTCCAGAAACTAGTTTCTGGGAAAATATTTAGGGCTTGCTATAATTATTCAGCCTGCAAAATAAAACAAAAGAGTTTGCTGTTATCATTTCTGTTGTCTGAAAGAAAAGAACTATATTCAAAATAAATATTGCCTGAACATGTCAAAACAATAGCATACTTTTTTTTTTTCCCAAAAGTTGACTCCTCATACGAAGATGGTAAGGATTCAGTTCATTTGATGAGATGTTGTTTTTAGAAATGATCTGCCTTCTTTGTTCATTCACATCCAATTTGATAAGTAGGTAATTATTCTGGAATCTCTTTCCTCATTATTGCCTTGATGTGAAATTCATTTTGTGGTTGTTGAGCATCTTGAAAATACAGTGGAAGGCTGCAACTACAGCTTCCTCTCTGGTGATTTTACTACAACTGCTCAAATAACAAATGATAAAATGTTTTAGATTGGATATTATTTATTTTACTTGTCTTAATGTTGAATTTGCTTAGTATTTTCAACAGATACTGTCTTTTTGAATATAAAAGTAGCATTCTGAACTTCTATAAAATGTGAATGATTTAGAAATATGAGTTATAAAAATGAATAAATATGGTTCAAATATGTAATCAAAATAAATAAAATATAATTTCTAGGTTTTCTTATTCTAGTTAATTCTTCTGCTCCATTAATTATTCTAATATACCTTGAGGTAGGTAGAGATCAATTAACTATGTTTGAATTATAATTAACTTTTGGCCAGGGCCCAGTAGAAAATAATATTTGAACAGGAAACAGAATTATGACTTCCAGATTTCCATTTTCGGGTCTTATATGCTAGAATAAACATATAATTTATTATTAGAAAACCTTTATAAATCAAGTCAGTTTCAAGGAGAAGTTGATTTTTTTCTGATTTACATTGCATTTGTTCCAATTTTTGAAAAGGTTTCTAAAAGTTACTTTAGCTGAAAAGACATTTTTATTAGATGGCAATGATTCTGCTCACACTTTCTATAGTTCTTGTACTCAAGTTGTGATTCTTCTTAAAGCAGAATGAAAAAAAGTATGCAGTACTAATGCTTTAGGGCATTATTTCCATAAGTAGTAATGTAAGTACATCTTCAGAATACTTTACTTCAGGCCCGTCTAACATTATTTCAGGTGCAGAGTTCAGAAACAAGATGGATTGGATATCTCAGATAAATTTGGTCTTAAAAATGTAGGTCCTGAAGTGTTTTGCACAAGTTTTCAAACAATTAAAACAATTGAGTAGGTAGCCTTAGATAAATACATATTTTTATTTTCCAACTCATACAAACTAATTGCTCTTTGTACAGAAAATGTAACTGAATATTAGCAGTTGTTTGTTTGTTAATGCGTTGACTTATAGTCCTGAAGAAAAGATGCTGGCTGGCTGATAATATTAAGTCAGAACACCCTGGTGTATCCAGCTCCTCCGAAGTGTCTCTGGTGGTCAGCTGCAGAGCTCTCACCTTCTCCATGGCCTGCTCAACAGAAGCTAGAAAAATGCGCCTTTCAGATTTACAGGTGAGCCCAGGCAGAGTGAGACTGAGACAGAGACAGACAGATGGACATGGAGAGCCAGAGGGCGGGTGAGGGAGAGTGTGGGTGAGAATATTGTTAGAAAATCTAAGTGGGAGGAAAAATTACATAACTATTTTCTGGGTTAAATGTAATGGCCAGAACGGGCCAGAATGGAAGTTTGAACATGGAATGTCCATTGAAAGAGTATAGAAAATTTACGTATCAAGACCATCCTATAAAAAGGAATCAGAGATTTTTAGTTAGCAGCAAACTCAATAAATCAACAATAAACAGAGGGTCCGATTACTCACTTTATCTTTGTTGTTCCTATAATATTAAGAGGAGCAGAATGCCTAGAGAAAAGATGACATCCAGGGAGAAAGCATTCATTGCATTGTTTTCAGTTCTTGTCAGCACATAGAATGAGGAATATACACTGGAGCCTGTCAGGAGGGACCACCAGCGTGAGAGGGAGTTCCAGAATCAATATTCTAGAGGAATGGACACCATGCTTGCAGGGACAGTTACTAACTTTTATCACATTAAAAGGAAACGCTGAGAGTAGGACAGTCTCCTGGCAAGCCTAGAGATGTTTTGTGACATAGAGGCAACCCCCTAAGTAAGTCAGTGTTCCAGAATGAGATAAGATGGGTCACTCGTTAGTAACTATGTGTTAAACATTGATGGTTGGTACTTCTTCATGGGGGTGGTGGGGAAAGAACACGTGAGGAAAGAGCACGTGGCCATCCTTATGCATGCAGCCCTGGTACGACATTGCCTCAACTCTCCACACCTGTTGTGTATAACCTTCATAAATAGCCATTGTGGAGGGGGCTCAGGGCTACGCTGCGCTTAAGGTTAGCCTGCTTCTTTCAAGCTTGTACTTTAATCCATGTCATGCCTGTTTCCTTTGTGCACGAAACATGACCAGGGCCATAGGGGTCTTGTCAATATTCTATGGTTAAAGGAGGCAAGACTTTCTTTCTTCCTTCCTTCCTTCCTTCCTTCCTTCCTTCCTTCCTTCCTTCCTTCCTTCCTTCCTTCCTTCCTTCCTTCCTTCCTTTCCTTCCTTCCTTCCTTCCTTCCTTCCTTCCTTCCTTCCTTCCTTCCTTCCTTCCTTCCTTCCTTCCTTCCTTCCTTCCTTCCTTCTTTCTTTCTTTCTTTCTTCTTTCCTTCTTTCCTTCTTTCCTTCCTTCCTTCCTTCCTTCCTTCCTTCCTTCCTTCCTTCCTTCCTTCCTTCCTTCCTTTCTCTTTCTTTCTCTCTCTCTCTTTTTCTTTCTTTCTTTCTTTCTTTCTTTCTTTCTTTCTTTCTTTCTTTCTTTCTTTCTTTCTCTCTTTCTTTCTCTCTCTCTCTTTTTCTTTCTTTCTTTTCTTTTTTTTTTTTTTTTTTGAGACAGAGTCTCAAGCTATCACTTTGGGTAGAGTGCTGTGGCATCATAGCTAACAGCAACCTCCAACTCTTGGGCTCAAGTGATCCTCTTGGCTCAGTTTTTCTATTTTTAGTAGAGACAGGGTCTTGCTTTTTTCTCAGGCTAGTCTTGAACTCCTGAGCTCAAGCAATCCACCTGCCTTGGTCTCCCAGACTGCTAGGATTACAGGTGTGAGCCACCGTGCCTGGCCCGGGACTGTTTTTTTCTGAGAAAGTGAAGCCTGGGAATGTAATAACTCTCTTCAAATATATGAAGAATTGTTTCTAGAGAGGAGATTAGTCATAACCTGATAGTGCTCTAAGGAAGCAATAGGAGTAATAGGCAATAGTTGTAGAGAAGTACATTTTAATACCACACAGGGAAGTTTTTTCCCACCCTAATCCTGTGGGTGTTCTTCAGCAGACTAATTTGTCTTAAAGGAGGGTATGAGTTTCATCTTACTATTGATAGAAATATTCACTATAACCTTCACAGTTTATTTCTTCTTTTTTAATTTTTTTGTAGAATCTAAGATGATATGGTTTGAAAAAAAGAGAGCTCTGTATGATGACCCAAATAGAACTGAAGAACGGCATACTGCCGCATTGCCCTGCTTTTCACTATCCGGGTGTGACAGCATCACTGGGACTGGAGGCAGGATCTAGCATGATGGAACGCCTAATGTGGAAGTCCCTGATTTGGTGATATGATATAAATGATTTAATAAATAAGGAGATAGTCTTTGGGGATGCTGCACCACTTACGGAGTAAATAAAGTTACAGATTTCATTTTTCGCATAGAACCTTCCATCATCAGCATGTAACGTGGAAGTTCTTTCAAGTGTCATTATTGGCTGTGTTGTGTTGTTTTTTATTCTATTTTACAAGGTATGTGGCTTTCCTTTTAGTAATAAGGCATTTTCTGAGATTCTCAAGAAAGTAATATCTTATAATTACAGCATCGTAAAGGTCACCATTGTCACTGGATTATCTTACTGTTTGATCATTCCATCTTCTTCCACTTCACACTAGCATGACTACATTCTAATTCTTTAAAGCGCTATGTAAATCTAAGCAGTAAATGCAATTTCTAGTTTTACTGGACATGATGTACATTAGGTTGAAGAACTCTAGGAATTTTGTTACGATTATACCAAGCCTAATGATGACCTGCTCAGCCACTGCAAACATCATTCAATTACTCATTTCAGCATCAATTTTTCTTACGCTTTTCTTCATGGCATTTAAACGGCTCTCACATCTCTCCTTTTACTGAGGTGAAATGACAGAGATGCTTTGCTTCCCAGATTCATAACGCTTCACATCCTTTTGGAAACAAATCGGAGGATCGATACATAAACAATGCCACACTTATTTTTAATTGAAGCCACTGCCTTCATGAAAATGTTATATTAAAATAATTTTACTAAAAATACTTTAAATGTCTATTTATAATAAAAATGATTACCAATGTTCTGTATCAAGAATATAATTTGATCCAAGCAACCTTTCCTATAAAAGTATAATTCACAATGGAAAAAAATAAATATAAATAAATAAATAGATATGTAATTTCAAGATCTAATCTTAAAAAGGGAAATAATGTGTCAGTTTAAAAAATACATTATATTTACATAAACTGTGTTTCTGAGAGGAACAAAAATTCTTTGCAAATAAGATCAAATTCATTTATTTACAACAACTACAACATCTTTTCAGCTAAATGTTATACTATATTCTTCTAAAATCTATTTTACCTTTGCTGAAGTAGAGGCAAATGTTCTGTTTCTTTTCCTGGGATTGGTAATCCAGTTTTCTCCTGCTTTTCTTTTGGCATATCCCCTTTTTCCATGAGATATCCTCCTTACTATTTTCTACTCAATATTATAAAAACTTCCAGAAATGGCATTTTAGAAATTATACGGATGCATTTAACTTCATCTTCACCAACGGTAAAAAAAAAAAATACACAAAGAGCACTCTGGAAGAAGGTAAAACATTTAACTCATTGGATTTGATTTCATAAACAGTAATAATACCTTATAAAGCATTATTGATGCATTAACTCCATTCCTTTGTAATATATTTTTCTTCCTTTTAAACTTGGCTTTATAAACCCTCATTTCTAATGTCTCAGTTGAAGGAGCTTTCATAAGCCCTTAAAGACATTCTTATTTGAATTACTCTCACTCATAACATTATTTCTGATGTTTAACTTATATTCCCCTTTATTCAATTGTAGCTCTTCAGACCATCATAGAAAATTAATTTTTCTTACAATTTTCCCCTTAAGCCATTGTAGGTAATCTCAATATTTCATCTTTTCTGAGCACACACAGTGCTATTTAAGATTCCAGAAAATCTGAACCTAACTAAAATTTCCTTGAACTTTTCATTTTTGATGAGTATACAGATAGTCTCATTTAAGTATTGTATCTTAATCTCATAAAAAGGTAAGAAAATCTTATAAGGCCTTTAGATTTTTGTATTTTTTTCTGTTTGTTTAATATTTCCATCAGGTCTCTGAAATACATCTCAAAATTATAACTACATATGTTCAGAGTGGAGCTGTTGATTTTCTTCTTTAAGCTTAATCTCAAGACAGAAACCTGGACATTGTCCTTCAACTTTCCTTTTTCTTCAGCCACATTGCACCTTTAAGCTAACATCAATCCTGGTGTTTGTCAGCCCCAAATATAATCTGAATTCATCCACATATTTTTTATCTCTACTAACACCACCCTTGCACAGGCCATCATTATTTCTTGCTTGGACTTTTATAACAGTCTTTTTATCTAGTTTCTCTGCTTCCATTCTCAAAACCCTTTCTAATTTATTTTTCACAAAGCAGCCAGCATGATCTTTTTAACACATAAGTCAGATCATGTCACTACCATGTTAAATCTTCCTGAGGCTTTCCCATTTCATCTAGAATAAAATCTGAATTCTTTGGTTTACTAGCTCATGCCTATCTTTCCAAACTAGTGTAATACCATTCTCAGAACCCCTTGATCCCCACCACCCTGGAAATATCACATAGCATTGTGCTCCAGCCACAGTGCCTTCCTCTCATCCCTGAGCAAACGAAATCTGTCTTGTAATTTCTGTTCCTTATGCCTAATTCTCTTCCCCACATTCTTTAGATAATTGACACTTTTCCTTCTTTAGGTCCACTAACAAAATGTGGACTCTCTCTTTTGATACATCATTCTTATTTCATTATACCATCTCTCCCAATCTAGAGTAGTCCTGTGTGATTTAATGATTTATTTATTTTTCTTGCTTCCAGCAGATTATAAGCTCCAATGCACTAATTAGTCATTTCTCCAAGAAACCCAGGTTCCTTTTGGTGGGAAATGGTATTTAGAAACCAAGATCTGGGTGCTATGTGTGCACATGGCTAAGGAGGTGGCATTACTTTCAATACACCTACATACATCCATTTATATTCATATATTTATACATCTCTCTATTGTTATTAAAAATCAATGGATGCTGTATTAATAAAAACCTATTGTTTTTATATATAGTATGTCATGGTGGAAATGACATATTTTGAATATGGATTGTGGATTAGGTTATAATATTGTATACATATTGAATGTCTTGATTTTAATAATTGTGCTGTGATTATGCCTGAGAATGTCTTCCTTATTAGGAAATATGCACTGAAATATTAGAGATAAAAATGTCACCATATCTGCAACTCACTCTCAATAGTTCACAAAGAAACACATAAATACCTCTCTCATTTACCAAGAGAAAGAGAATAAATTACTGGAAAATAAGGCAAGTTATAAATAATTAAATCAGAATAAAGGACCAAGAGCTCCTGGTTAACTCTTTCAATAAGCTTATATAAAAATAAAAATTTACACAAAATATTTCAATATCCGTAATCAAAATCTGCAGATAATGTCCATTGACATTTCTTCAAATGAATGAGGATTTAAAAGCATCTTTTCTTTAACCAAGTTAAAATTAGATTAAATGGCTGGAAGTAAATAACAGTATGTACAATGTGCAAAAACAGAATTTTGAGCAAAGGACAAATAAGGACAAGATTTATTCATGTTCCTTTTTTTCTTATTTAAAAAGATTTTATGATTGCTTTACTCAGCCATCATAGTCCATTAGGAGTAAAGTCACACAGAATAATATTATTGCTAAGTATTTTTTTCTTTACAAGAAGAAAAATCTTCTAAACAACTTAAACTTGCCTAAAGCAATTTCAAGATGACCCAACTCTCCCCAAGTGACTTCTCAAATTCTTAAGCTATTATCTCTCTTGTTCAAACCCCTTTTTAAAACTTTTCCCCAATTACTCCAACCATATAATTGCAAAGCTAAGATTCCTATAGACTATCTCTATCAAAGGATCAGGATAGGGAATGATAAACCTCTTAACAAAAACTTAATTCTGATTCTTTTCCCAGATTAAGGTATCTTAGCAACGCGTGAAGCATTTTATCTGCTGATTGTATCATTTTGAGCACTTTGTTGAACCCTTGAACTGACCTTCTATATGTGTATTTCCCCTCTTGTTGGTTTTGTTGGTCCAGGTTACATGAAATGAGAGTGACAAACAAAGCAATGTGACCACTCATGTCTGAAGGTATTTAGCCTTTAACATCACAATTGGTTGTTTATAAACTGATGAAGTGGAATCTGTATTTCTGTATTTTTTTTTTTTTTTGGCACCTGGGAATTAAAGGTTTTTCTTTGCTACATGGGTGGCAGAGATGAGGAGAGAGAGCTTAGTTTTATCTCATTCAAGAGTTTGAGATGGAAAAAAAGAAGTAGAAGCTAGATGGAAATATATTTGGATTATTTGAACAACAAAAAAGTCACGGAGACTGGGGCGGAGTGAATGACAGAGCTGTGGCTGCAGCAGAAAATAGATCAGGAGATGGGGCTCACCCTGGGCAGGGGCTTCTCCGACATGAGAAGTGGGGGTTCCACTGAAGGGAAGAGTCAGAGTTGCTCTTGCTGAGGGGGACCGGGCGGGAAGCTCGTGTTGTCATCTAACTCTAGGCAAAATGCTCCCGGTTGCCCTGCTCCAAGAGGAGTGACTAATTGTAAGAAAGCATCCAACTTTAAATAAGCTCATGTATTTTGGGTTTTGGTCCTGGGAATACTAGCTGATATGATCAGAGAAGTACAATTAGTGATCCTGAGAAGTTGTATTTTGCCATTTGCAGGGCTTTTTCCATCTTGCCTTCTATCTCGTGGCCACCCCATCTCAGTCTCAATCCCTCAATGTTCCCCACCTTTCTGGCTATGTGGGATATTGCAGATGCAACCTTTCCTACTCCCTGCCCGGCCCCCATATCTCCTCTCACTCACTGGGTGCACTCCAATGCACTCTTACGACCTAAAAGATCATCTGTTCTCTGGACATTCTCAATTTTCTTTTTCTATAGCCCAGACTTCTCCAGATTTGGATTCCAGATTTCTATTGAAAAGTTGTCTCATCATCTCCAGGTGAATATGTGATAGGCATCTAAAACTCACTGTGTCCAAAACAAATATATACAAAAAATATGTCTGTGTTTGGACTTAATATATTCACAGCACGTAAAATCAGCATTTCCTTCCATAGACTCTCAGCATTAGCAAAGGGCTGTTCCATTCTTCTTGTTTCTCAAGGCAAAATAATTATTGACTATTATTTTCTTTCCTTAAGATCCCAAGTGCAATCTCATTAGCACATCCTGAGGCCCTATTTCCAAAATATCTAAAAATACCCCGGGTCACTTGTCACCACCTTCATCATTAGTACTCTAAATAGCATCATATCTCTTCTGATTATTGCAATAGCTACTCAGTGGTCTCCCTGACTCTACCCGGTTTTTTCCAGTCCACATTGGCCACAGCAACCACACTTAAAAATTTGGATCAATTACTCTGCTCAGGTCTCTTCAGTGGTAACCCCCATTTCTCATGTCAGAGAAGCCCCTGCCCAGGGTGAGCCCCATCTCCTGATCTATCTTCTGCTGCAGCCACAGCTCTGTCATTCACTCCACCCCAGTCTCCGTGACTTTTTTGTTGTTCAAAATAATCCAAATATATTTCCATCTAGCACCCCTAACTTTGCTGATCTCACTACCTCACTTGCAGTGTCTTTTTTCAGATATTCTCAGCTTCCTCAGGTCTCCACACAGGTGGGAGCCTATCAAAGAGAGTTCTCCAACCACTTCTTTTTTTTTAAACAGAGTCTCACTCTGTTTCTCTGGGTAGAGCAGCCCAGCATCATAGCTCACAGCAACTTCAGTCTCTTGGCCTCAAGTGATCCTTCTGCCTCAGGCTCCCCAGTAGCTGGGACTATAGGCACCTACCACAACACCTGGCTAGTTTTTCTACTTTTAGTAGAAATGGGGTCTTGCTTTTGTTCAGGTTGTTCTTGAACTGCTGAGCTCGGGCAATCTACCTGTCTCAGCCTCTCAGAATGCTGGGATTACAGGTGTGAGCTACTGAACTGGGCCTACATTTTTTTTTTTTTTGAGACAGTCTCATTCTGTTACCCCAGGTAGAGTGCCATGGCTTAGTGGGTTCATCCTAGCTTGCTGCACTTTCACATTCCTGGGCTCAAGCAATTCTCCTGCCTCAGCCTCTTGAGGCTGGTAATACAGGTGCGTGCCACATGACTGGCTTAAGTTTTTTTAGTAGTGATTTGGTCTCACTATGCTCAGGCTGGTCTCAAACTCCTGGGATGAAGCGATCATCTCTCCTTGGCCTCCCAGAGTGCTATGATTCCAGGTGAGAGACACTGTGCCTGGCCTCCAACCACGCTTATCTAAAAGAGCACAACCACCATCACTCACGTCACCACAAGTTCTATTTCCCATTTGATTTTTATTCTAAGTATGTATCATCGCTTGTGACAGTATTTTTCTGTTTATTGTCCTTCATTGTCACCATAATATTCATCAAAGTGCAGACAGACCTTTGCTGTTTTCCTCTGTGGTAAGGATAGTGTCAAGCATATGGAGATGCTCAATGAATATTTGTTGAATGAATTCGTTGCATTTTTCTATGTGGAGAAAGTATAAGTAATGAAGTATAAACCTTTTCATATCCCAGAATGAGTATTTAAAATAAGGATTTGTGATTATTGAGGGAAGGACATGAATTACTTGTTATATGTGTAAACTTCTTTAAGCTCCTCTGTAAAATGGAGACGATCATAACCTCCCAGACTACTAGAAAGGGTCAATGTGAGCATTAAATACAATAACACTTTGGAAGCCTTTGGATTCTACCTAACATTACAACTGTGCTGTCTTTATGTGACCATGTTGTGTTTGAGTATACCTTTGTGCTTCTCTGAATTCCAGATCTTTTACTTTGCTTACTTTTTTTTTTAATTAATAAAAGACTGGTTAACATCAACTTGGAATGTTTCTTGTTATAAACCATCACTATTTTCTTTTGTCTCAGCATTATGATCAATAATCTGGAAGAGAATTTTGAAAGTATGTTAAAGTTTGGAGATAGTAAAACACGGAGAAGAGCTTATTCTTTGAATTACAAAATCCACCTAGAAAAATGCTGGTGGGTTGGAAGGTGGGCTGAGGTAACATGCTGCATGAAAGGAAAATGATCCACACTCCTGCTGTCATGCTAGCATTTTTACATATATTATCTCATTTGAGCCTCAAGACAGAACTGAATAATTAGACACGACCCAATTCTTACACAACTGGCGCAACTGAAACTAAGATAAACTAACTTTCATAAAGACCCAGAGTCAAAACAATGTAGACAGTATGCAATTGGAAAAACTCTCTAAGTTGGGCATTCATGGGCTTTCCGTTACATTGTTAAGACTTTCTTCTGCAGAGTACAAAACCCAGATTCAAAATAAGGGTTAAGGAGCAACACAGATAAAAAGTGACATTACCCTTAAACCATTGGATATTGCTGCTAAAGAATGGCTTAAAGCTTAGCTGTGTTGCTAGAACAATGCATCCATTGAGATGGAAGTGATAACCTGTACCTACACTCTGCTGGTCCAATCAGTCCTGGAATTATGTTTGGGTCTGCGTATCCTACTTTAAAGGTTATAGAAAAACTGAAAATTATTCCAAGGACAGCAGCCAGGATGACTAAAATTTCTATGAAATATACTAAAGGAAATGGTTGCTGGAACTGGGAAGGTGTAATCTAGGATGGAAGAGGGGGACAGTCAGAAGACACTGACAGTCCCATAGACCAGGAATTTCAGTCATTCAGCAAAATTCCAAAAGATTAAACTCTATGAGCAGAAGCTCAGTTTCATAGGTGAAATGTGCTGCTTCAGGAGTTACTGAGTTCTTTGCAAGAATTGAAGGGGGGTGGGGGGGAACAAATGCTCATGTGTAGGGAAGTTTTAAAGGAATTCAAGGATCAAAGGAGAGATTAAACTAGATAACCTTTAGGTCTCCTCTGACACTTGGATTTCATAGTTTGTAGAAAAGACTGCCCAGTCTGCACCCACCTTTGAGATGGCTTATGGTCAGCAGTTAGGCAGCTTTCTCATTCAGTTTTCAATGATGAATATATATATTTCATTAAAATGTTATCTAAATATCAGCTTAGACCTTTCTACTACTTGAGAACAGAATAAGATGGACCTGAATCCTAGATTTTATGTTCTGAGAGAATTCAAAACACAATGTACTGGGAATTATTGAAGTGGAAGTCAGGTCACAAATAAACAAATAAACAACACTCCTACTGACATTAGTGAAGTTAGTTAAATTTAATAAAATGTAAGGGAAGGAAGGTAGAAAAGAGCCAGGGTTTATATTGCAGCAAAGTAAGTATTAATAAATTGAGCACTAGGTGTGTCTGATTTAAAAATATGCCTGGCTTACTCCATCATAGGGGAGTACCATTCATCTGTTAATTCATGTTGAACCCTTTACTCAGCACTCAGGAGCCCATCTCTCCTTTCCTTGGTCTCCAATCCCGTCTCTTCTCCTCAGATTGCTCTCAGGTACTCCAGCTTCTCCCCCCGCCCCTCCCCCCCCAAGCTCTGAAACTCTCAAATCCTCCTCAGACTCATTATCATGAACCCCAGCTTGACACTGTACTCAGTAGAGCTGAAGGGTAGAAACCTCCATCTTTAGGAAGAAATGCTGGTTCTGAAGAGCAATTATTCATGTTTAGAATTTCACTTTTTAATTTCCATATAGTAGAAGTGGCTTTTTAAAATGCTAAACAGCTGAGGAAAGTTTGGGTCAAACTTGACGTCCCAAGATTAAACAGGGAGAGGAAGCACAGTTTAGAGTTTCCATCGGGGTTTCAGTCTGACTGGCTGCCCACTGTGGGCGGTCTGTTTACCTCGACTGTTCTTTGATTCTCCTGTCTCTACATGTGATTGATAGCAACATGTTCCACATGATGTTGTCCGGGTTAAGTTAACTAATTCACAGAGAGGATCACCACACGCCTTGTCATGTGGCAGTGCTCCGTAAGTACTAGCCACCACTACTCACTTTCCTTAGCCAAAAATCTTTGTTTGATTTTCTAAACTCCTAATAAAATTTTCAGCGTTCACTGAAAATTTACCTGGAAGGACTTTGAAGAGTGCACTCAGGATGTTTAGGACCAATAGTTTTTTCTTTGCCTGTCATTTGCCAAACTGTGGCCAAGATTTCTTGAAAATACATTTCAATTGTTTCTGTATTGAAGGCAATTTATGTGATTGGCAGAATGATAGAGGGACTATTAGTAGACTCCATTTTACCAATTTTATAACTTTCCTTGATCGCATGATATCAAAATTTGACACTGTGATCCAAAATGATAAAAATGACATTTTTGACTTTTAGCAAAATTGTGAGTTACAAATTGTTTAATTTAATATCCAGGTACTCAATTGAATTAGCCCAGTTTCAAGAGCTCAGTGACTACAGGTGATTAGCGGGTACTATATAGGTGTACATATAAAACATTGTCATCATCGTAGAAAGTTCTATTGGAAATGCTGCCTGAGACTCAATTAACTTGGATCTTCCTTTAGTCTGGCACCTTGAAAACTGCTTCCTACCAGGTGTCATCACTCCAGTACCTTCTCCCTCTGAGATTTTCCTGTCCTTTGCTTATATTAGCAACTAGCAGAAAGTTAGGTGCTGAGGTGCTAACAGGAAGAGAGCTCTGGGATCAAGTCCAGGTAAATGAATGGCTCAACTTTCATCTTCTATAGAAGTATTTCTCAGAGAGAGGTCCTCAAATGACTGCAATCTTAATCAACTGGAATGCTTATTTAAATTTGAGATTCATAGGCTCTACATTAGACCTTCTGAATGTGCATTTTGAACCAGTTTCCTCAGTTATTTTATTTTTTTTTTTGGAATGCTTGAATTTAAGCACCTTTGCTGAGATATGTAACCACTATTGGTATCCGATTACCAGGGACCATATGGTTGGATGTTATTCTGTATAGGAATGGAGAGTAATGCCAAGTGCAGGTACCCAGAGGGGATATTTTTTGGAGAAGGATTGTTTTTGTTGCTCTTTGGGTCACCACCCATACATATGCCGATTGTGGACCTATTGACTAACATGATTCAGTGTGATAAAGTCCACTTACTACTAAGAGAAGTTTGTAAAAATATTTGCACTTGACATGAGGTATTTTCTTTACTAGGATTATAGAATCATGTTTATGTTTGTAATTTGGTTTTCTGTCATTTGTAATTTGCTTTTATGTCATTTAAAAAATTTCCCTTGAAAAGAGAGAATTTTTTTAACAGAATTTTAAAGGAAAAATTAAAAAAGAGTAAACAAAACAAGAAAACATAGACTTATTAAATCAGATTGAAAACTGTTTAAGTGAATAGACAAAATAATAATAATAAAAACCACAAAACCAAAAGCAAAACTAAACAATTGGAAAATCCTTTAGCGAATTTCATCAAGGAAAATATAGGAAACAAAATCAAATAAAACTAAGAATAAAAATGAAAAAATGTAAACATAAGAATAAAAATGAAAAACAATGTACCAGTTTTACATTTAGATGATTAAAAGTAATAAG
Source organism: Nycticebus coucang (assembly GCF_027406575.1). Lineage (NCBI taxonomy): Eukaryota > Metazoa > Chordata > Mammalia > Primates > Lorisidae > Nycticebus > Nycticebus coucang. Next base: position 27,083,549 of record NC_069792.1, on the reverse strand, counting down.
ACTAGCCAAAACAATTGATAGAAAACTATTAAGCCAAGTTTTAATCAGTTATCAAGACTTACTATGAAGGTAGAGTAACAAAACAGTACAATGTACCAGAAATAAACTAGAAGAAGAGAATAGAGAACTTAGAAATAAGCTTTAAAAAAGAAGATAGCGTCCTCTAGGATAAAGATAGTATTCGTAAGCACCAAGTAATGATGCTGAAACAGGTGACGATCCACCCGAAAAATGTAACATTAGATTCCTAATTTGTACCACAGTACAATTCCAAATGGGTAAAAATTCTAAGTGTGAAAAATTAACCTACAAAATTGTAAGAGAAAGAAGAAGCAATTCAAAACACTATTTTATATCTTCCTGTCACCAAATTTATCAACTTGTCTACCTTTGCATTTTGTGTTCTGGTTAAGTAAGTGAGGCATTTTCATCAAAGGCTAAGTTTTTAAAAACAATTTAATTGTGCACTGGATCCCCCTTTGTACTTGTTATTTGACCCTGAATCTCCTATCTTACTAATTTTTTACTGACTTTACAAAATTCCTACATAATACAGTATTTGCTAATAGTGCTTAGCTAAGAAAAAGAAACTGCCCCAGATCCCCTCTTTCCCTCATTTTATTTCTCTCCTGTTTTATGGCAAAATCTATGGAGACTTGTATTCATTTACTCACCTCCCTTTCTCACCTTAAAATTCTCCCATTTCCTCTGCTCTTTGGAAGTCACTCTTGAAAGGCTCTCCTCAAGAAAGCTTCCAAGTATTGCCAAGTTCAATGACACCTCAGTCCTTGTTTTACTGATCTCTCATTTGACACAAATTGATCATGTTTCACGCTGTGTAACAAATTCTTTACCTGGCAGCGGAGGTGGATTTTTCATGGAGGAATAAAGTTTAGGCTTGCAAAGAATTTCGTGTTTGTAAGGTAGAATTCTTTTCTTTTTAAAAATGAGAATTTTCACCGTCCAGATTTTCACTGAAGGGCAGTAGTTAAGGGAATAGGCTCTGGAATCAGTCCAGTCGAGTTCATATGATTATCTATGATTTCCATATTTTTAAATTATTTCATATTTCAAACTAAAAATTACAAATTTGTGTACAGTAATTTTTATAATTTTTGTTTTTAAATAAAAGATTGTTTTTGAAAAATGTAAATGATTAGTTTTTTGAAAAGCATGAATAGCCAAAATAAATTCAATAATAGATATAAGGCAATGTAGATTTTGTATCTTTTGAACACTGTCCTAGGTAAAGTATCACAGGAAGGGAAAAACAAATATTGCGTGGGCTCCATACTAAATTAAAACTAGTAGATTAACAACTACATTCTCACTTGAGAGAAAAGTTCAATGAAATTCAAGAAGTAGGGGAGAGAGGGTTCGGCCAGTTCCCACCCAAAGGGAACAATGCACAAGTCTATGGTACACTTCCTGGGTGAAGGAAAACAACTCCCACTTTACTTTACAAATGAAATAATGCACCCTAATGGTGTGTACCCTCACATTAATTTGAAATTAAAAATAATAATAATCGATACAAGGCTTTATTGAAATGTAAACTGTAAAGAAAATAACTGAAATAGTCAAAAACGTATAAACCTTACCAGTACCCCCTTTTTACAAAATGGGCACACATACAAACACACAAACTCTCTCACACACACACACACACACACACACACTCACACACCCGCTCACCAGACTCTTATATATGGATCTGATCAAGTCTGTAAAGGACATATAATTCCTATATAAATAATACTCTTCCTTGAAAAGTGATAGATTATCAGGACCCATTCTTGAAAACAGCATAATGCTGATGTTAAAACTAGGGGAAAAATAGTAATAGCAAGCAAAAAAATAAAACAAAGTAAACAAAACCAAACACACAGCCATTAATTTAATCTTTACAATCTTTCTAATATTTATTATATGAATATAGTATGATTCCACATTAAGAAATACAGCAGTGTAATGTACTCATGAATTGAAAGGAAAAAAATCAATGCAAAAGATCCTTATAGTATTTTTGATAATATTTATTTCTCACTTATGAGCACTATTTGTTCTTAGTAAGCTAGATGTGAAAGGAAAACTTCCTAACGTGATGAATGATAACTATGAAAATGAGTGATATAATACTGGTAAATATGAAAGTTTGTACAAGTAAGAAATGTCTGCTTTCACCAATATTCAACATTATCCTGTATATTTTAAAACAATGAAATTAAGAAAACACATAAATGTTAGAAAGAGTGGCATTTATTATTATAGAAAAATAAAATAATATAGGGAGCTTAAAATGTTACAGGAAAAACATACAAGAATCAACAGTGTTGCTAATAATCTGGAAATAACCAATTAGAAAATATAATAAAAATAACCAAAAATACTGAAAATATGTAAACTTACATGAATTAAGTTAAATGTGTTTACTGAAGAATGAAAAAGAAGACCTGATTAGATGGAGAGTCATAACAAGTTCTTGGGGGATAAGATGTAATAGTGCAGAGATGCTATTCCTTCTGAATATTATTAGCTTATAAATTCTAACTATTGAGTTGATTATTGGTTTATCTCAAAGAAGAGCCAAAGACTTGTTGACTATAATAATTACAATGGACTTGCTTTACCAGACATTAAAACGTATTCTAAGGAACAGCAATAAATATTGGGATTAGGTAGAGGCAAGAGAGACCTGGAAACACATGTGGTTACATATGAGAACTTAGTATATAATAAATGTGGTACTTTGGGTCAGTAGAAAGAAAGAATGAGGCAAAAAATACTATTAACATAAATACTTATATATTTAGGAAAATATAGAGTCTGGACATTATCAGACACTTAATTGATGGACATATCACATCACACTTAAAGTTCAAAATTTAAAGCAAATTATATGAACAGCAAAGAAATTAAGATGTGAAAACTGTCTAGTACATTTACATTGTGAACCTCAGAAAGCCAAAGAGAAAAATATTGACAATTACAGCTACACAAAATGGAAAAATGTCTACAGACGAAAAGATTCTGTAAATGAAATTAAAAAATTTTACATTAAAAATGTTTACTTCACATGTTCAGGAAGTACCCACATATTTATTTAGTGAATCTAATTTATATGACTGTCAGTGTAAAATAATAAAACAAATAACATATATACTATAAGTTGGTATATATAATATAAGTTGAAATAATATTAATATAAGTTGGAAAATACATTCATATATTAGATAAAATGTTACTATGTCTTCTACTGAAGTAACTCCTACCTACAGATCAACAAAAAAAAAATGTAAAATTAAGAAGAAGTAGAAAGCAGCATTTTACTACAGAAAGATTAAATGATAAAAAGACAGCTTCTCAACTTCTCTAGTGACAGATAAAAGTTAATGAAACAATAGTAAGCTATGTTTTTTGTATATTAAATTAGCAAGAGGTTAAATTCCAGTAATACAGAATGAGATGAGATGGAGGAAGGGAAAGAGAAGATGAATTTTGTAATGAATATATACTGATATTCTGATCGAGTATGTGTATGGGAAAAGATATGAAATAATTCTCATCCAATGATTAATATGAATTTTGAGTAGTGATACTTAACAGTGACTGGGATTTGGAAGATATTTCCACTTTTAACTTTGTATATAATTATAAATATCTGAAATATTTGTAAGATATTTATATTTGCATTTATAAATTAAAAAACACTTCATCTAAGAAGAAAAAATAGGCCAAACCAAAGAAGGTAAAAATCCAATTTATGTTTATTAAGGTTATCAATAAGCCAAGGAAATAACTCTCCTCACTAAGATATTGTGCCCATTTATTTGATGGTGATACAGAGGTGAAAACTTGAATGTTTATTCACACAACACACTGGTATAAAGCCATTTGAAAATTAAAATTCCAATATGGAAAAAAATGGGAATATAACACAGATGTTTCCAAAGTAAAGCATATGGACGGGTTCATGTTCTGGAATTTTGGAAGACTTTGCACAGGGGAGATGAAGCTCAGGCAAAGATCTACCAGTATTTCCTCAATGTAAAAATATAGTTTAATGTATGCTTAGGGACACTGAGGAAGGCATCAAGCCAGCCTCATGTTGCTCATTAGTCTGGAAACCATTAGAAGCACAACAAACAGGATTCAGACAAACTAGATTGACTTTAGAATATTTGCCTGTGAACCCCAGAGCTTTTAATCAGGAGAGGGGACAGGCAAAAAGCCAGGGAACTGAGATATTTAGAAAAAGTAGTTGCTTCAGCTACAGGGTAGGGATTAATACATGTCTCAAACCAGGGGCCTGGAAGTCTGCATGGCACACAGCAACCTAGTGAATAAAAGTTTAGTTCAGCTAAAGCAAGTTCATGCCACCCAGTTGGACTGTAAGAAGATAAAACTAAAAACTACATCATTTTTTAATGCTCTAACTGTTGGTAATTGAGCACATGAGCCACCAGCAACAACAAATCCGAAAAAAAAAAAAAAGGATTTACCATGAATTAACTCAAGTGGTTAATTATTGGATTATGAAAAATAAATCAGAAAATTTAAGTTTCATCATTTCAAACAAGACAGAATAGTAATATTTTATAGTAGTATTAGTGAATGCTTCCAGAGTCATGCTTTCCAATGACCTAATTTTATCCCTCAAATGGAGAACAAAACAGAATTACTGGCTGTGGTCTCTGCTTCCCTATCTCACCACATCTCTTACCATGACCACACTCCTCTTCCATGTTCTGCTCCAACTATTTTCTCCTTCTTGCTCTGTATTGGGCAGTTCCATAAAATACCCCACATTTAAAATGACTAAATTCAAATGTAGTTTGTATGATATTTTGATTAGGACCAATGACTCAAAGTCAGTGATATAGGCAGTCTTTTCAGAATTATAGAAAGACATTTTCTTTGTCCTTCTAATTAACCTGAGTGAAGTAACTCAGTAATGGAAAACAAAATACCATATGTTCTCACTTACTTACAAGTAGGAGCTGAGCGCTGGGTACACCTGGCCATACAGAGTGACATCAAGGACAATGGTATTGAGAAAGGGGAGACTAAGTTGGGGCTGATGGGTGAAGAATGACATATTGGGGACAATGTACAGAATTTGAGTGACCAGTACACTAAAATCCCAGACTTAACCTCTATACAATTCAATTCATCAGTGTAATAAAAACATCATTTGGACCCCTCGATCTATTGCAATAAAACTCCCTACAATTGCAGGTTAAAAAAAAGAATTAAAAAGACAAATGCCCTGATTCTCACTATGAGTTCTAACGTTTAATTGAGCAGGTCACTGTGATAAGTCCTTTCTTATTCAAGATTTCGCATGAAGGTGTGATTTTTATCTCCATAACACAGGTGAGAAAACGGAAGCAAGCCAGGAAAATGTCAGAGCAGAAACTAAAAATCTCAGCCTTGTTGATCGATATTCTGGGTAATTCCTCAGAGGTTACCTGTGAATTAGGCTCATCTATATCTATCTATATTTATATCGATATCTATCTGCAAAGATCTCAGGCAGACCTATAGAGTTAAAAGAAAACAAAACCCAGAGTTTTCTTGCAATGGTTGATAAAAGGTTTTTGTAAATATCAGTAGAAAAAAATTATCAATGCACACAGGCTTATGCATGTACAGACCCACTCACACATACCAATACTAGCCACGTTTTCCCCCAAAGCTATAAAAGATTACCTAATCTAAGAAGATATTCAGCTTTACATCTTATGAGATGCTATATAGTTTTAATATCTGTTCTGCCCTGCAGCTATCTCCTAACAATAAACTATACATAGGAATGACAGTGTAAAGGGAAAATAAAGATGTATAGTGACACCAATATGTGAAGCAAAACATCTGGAAATTCACTTAAAATGTTAATAAACTTGGTGAAAAAACGGTCAAACTTTTTTTATTATGTAGATAAAACAAATGAATAGTTAGCTGAATTGCATAGATAATGTTGGTATTGCTTGAAAATAAGATGACTTAAAAGGGTCTACCTGATATTCGTAAATTATTCTTTTGTGAATCTGGCCATTTGATTTTAGTCATAGGTTTGTTACAGATAGATGAGGTATAAGTACATTTTAACACTTTCGCTCAATAAATTGTGTTCTACTCAGAGGAGTAATAAATTAGCAATGTATTACCGAGGTTTTCCTTGCTACATGTATGTTTTAGCACATTCGTCTGGGAATGATGCAATGTTTTTAAGATGTTCCTGTATGGCGATCAATAACTCAAATATTTCGATCAAATTAAATGAGTACATTCTTCTTAAGGTACTCTCTTCTACTTATACAGGTTAAAAAAAATGCCAGTCCAGGGAAATTTTGATATGTGGCCCAGAGGTAAAGAAGATGGTCAATGACAGAAGGACATTCTAGCAGTGCACATTGAAGATGGAGACTGTGGTTGTCTTGAAGGGAAGCAAGTCGGATGGGGGAGGTATGTGGACAATTGTTTGGAGGATCCTGCAGACAGGGGTAGGGTCCCAGCAAGAGAGAGGACAAAGACACATTCTTTTACTGTTATTTTGTTTAAAATTTATTTTATTATGGTAAAATATACATAACAGCATCTACCAATTTAACTATTTTTAGGTGTACAATTCAGTGGCATTAAGTGTATTTGCATGGCTATGAAATTGTCACCACTATCTTTATACCAAACTGAAACTACATAATTGTTGAACAGTGATTCCATGTTCTCCTATCTCCATGCCTCCCAGCCCTGGGAACTACTACTCTGCTTTCTGAATTTGATTATTCTAGATAACTCATTTAAGTGGAATCATATAATATTTACCTTTTTTCATCTAGCTTATTTCACTTTGCATAATGTTCTCAAGGTTCATTCACAGAGTAGCATGTATCAGTATTTCTTTCCTTTTCAAGGCTCAATAATATTCTATAGTAAGTATATACCACATTTTAAAAAATCCATTCATTGGTCCATAGACATTTGATCTGTTTTCGTCTTTTGGATATTGTAAATAATGCTGTAATAATATAAGTATACAAATATCTGCTCAAGTCTTGGCTTTCAAACACTTTAGATATACATCCAGAAGTGGTGAATCTTAATTTTTTAAACTTTTTATAGAAATAAACAGAATGGTGCACACATGATAAGGGTACCGAATAATGAAATGTGTTTAAGCTCACACAGTCAAAAGAAGGCAAATTAAAAGGCCAGACTTGGCTCACTTTGGGTGGCCAAGGGGTCTCTTGAACCCAGGAGTTGGAGGTTGCAGTGAGCTATGGCGACACTGGTGCACTCTAGCCCCAGTGAAAGAGCAAGACCCTGTATCAAGAAAAAAAAAAAAAAAAGCCAAACTTGATCAGCACCTTAAAACTTCCAGTCCCTAGCCCACCCCAGGAGTGTCCACTTCCCTGACTTTCAGCCATCTAGATCAGTGTTGTCTAATTTTTAACATATATAAATGGAGCTATATAACACTGACTGCTATTTTTCTCACTCAACATTATGCTTGTGAGCCTATAAAAATTATATTTCTGTGGTTATTAACTATCTAACTCACTAACATTTGTGAGAACTTAAAAAACCCATATTATTGCATATAGTTTTAGTTCACTCTCATGACATGTAATATTCTGTCCTATGAATATTATAACATTTATATTCTCACTCCATGATCAATAATAATTGTGTCTCCATTATTTACTCTTTTATTCTTACAAAAGTCTTGGGTAGTTGAGGGATGCAGGGTGTTGGACTTCAAGTTCTGTCACTTTTCCTTCTTGCACTGTAAAGAGAAGAAATTAATGAAGCAACTATAAACTTTGTCCTAAAAAACACAGTTGCCACTATACTGTCCAGCTATGTTTTGGCTTCCTTTGACCGGCCAGTACTTCTACTCAGTGGGGGCTTCCTGACGGCTAGAGAAATTTGCCTCTCCTCTTTATCCTTTCCTTAGGCAGTCTGGCTTTTCTTTTTTCTTTTTCTTCTCCGTATCAAAGGGTGATCATCTAATTTAGGTCCTTGTATATTTTAGTGTGATTGCAGATTAAAAGTCTCCTTTCTGAAGTTGCTAAAGCTGGAAATTCGGTGGCAGTGGGGTGTTTAAGAGGAAGAGCAGTCTGAGCAGGCATCTCTTGCTTCTCACATTATACCTGCAGGACTTACAGATACCGATACACTCAGTGGGTTCTTTTTGACTCAACCATTTCTCTAAGCTTCTTTCTATCACCATCAGCTGACCAGATTCCAGGGAAATTCATCACTTTCCCCAACATAGTCACCCTAAGAGAGAGCCAGCCCACTATTTTAACTCCTATAGCCTCTCCCCTGAACCCAGGCCTTTACCCTCAGTTGATCAACTTGAAGAGCTGGATATTTTCAAACTCATGACCCGGAATATCTCCTGCTTTAAATTATTTGTGTCTTAGGAATGTTCCTTTTGGGATGGATAGCACATGGCTTGGAACCATTGTTGGTTTTACAAACAGTTATTTTATAAAAGGTCGGATGACCAAGAAACTACAATAATAGATTCTGGAATAAAG